>NW_016819911.1:618627-631227 GCF_001698545.2 Rhinopithecus bieti
TTTTTTTTTTTTTTTTTTTTTCTGTAAGCCATGCCATCCAGCGTAGAGAACCATATCTAATCTCCCAATTAGGTCAGGCCCCAGGATAATCAATCTCCTTAACAGCAGATGCCTTGTTTTAGCAAATGAATGCTTGGTTTCAAAAGAAGTTTTGTGTTGAGAGAAGACTGCAGTTGGCATGGGTGATTAGAACTCTTTTAAACCCTATAAAAAGCTTCTGTAGATTGTTTCATGCACACACTTTGTGAACTGAAGTAAATGCTGTATATATTTATCTTCAAATGAACATGGTGGGGACTTAATATAGCCTGTGAGAACATCTATATGCATATAAATGGAACTATTTGCAGTCTAAAATATTTATGTCCATTTGAATTAACTATGCTTTTGATAAAATCTAAAATGAATTTATATATTTTGAGTAGGTGCTTTCATATTTATTCAGTATGCTCCTTAATAACAATCACTTAATTATTACAGTAGCATTGTTTGAACTGAAAATATAATGACAAGTTAATATGATTCTCATATTTGTTATTTGGATTACCTTTACATTAGTTTATAAGTGCCTTTCTTCCTATCTGATGCCTGTTCAGTTCGTACTTGTAATTTGTGTTAATGGGCAGTGTGTGAGATAACTCTGAAACCAGGAAAAAATACATAAAATTAAATTTTATAAACTGTATATTAAGTCAAAATAATAGGTTGACTTTATTTTGCTCAAAACTCATTTAATCTAAGATAAATTGAAATATAATGAAATAACTTTCAATATAGTATAACTTAAAGCAAAAACCCTAAGCCTCAATAAATTATTTTAGATAATCATTCAAAATCTGATTGCTGGAACTCATCAGTGATACCTGAATACATAAAACACTTCAGGAGGCTACATAAGTACCTGTTTCCTTTTTTAGGAGAGCAGATTACATAAAAGCACCAAGTTGAAACATTTGCAAGGTAGGTGAGAAAAAAAGCATTCACCAGCATATTTTGGATTTTATCATTTTGGCTTTATTGCCTATGGTCAGTTCTGTCAGTTTTTGTCTCCTTCTAAAAATTGTTTCAATCTGCTGAATCTATGGAAATTTAATATTTTCCACAGTGAAGGGTGATAAGACATCTGAAGAAGAATTAAAAACAGATGATCTCTAATTTAAGAAACATTTGATGCTAATTACTTCTTACCTTTTCACACAACTTAAATATTGGTAAGTGTATAGGATCACATTACTTTTTAAGTGAGATTTTAAAGCTAAATTGATAGATAAAGTAGATATTCAGTGAGATAATTAGATGTTCGTACAAGATTTGAAAAATACAGACATTCTTAGTCATACAAAAATACCAAAAAGCACTGTGACAATTCANTTTCGATCTGCTGAATCTATGGAAATTTAATATTTTCCACAGTGAAGGGTGATAAGACATCTGAAGAAGAATTAAAAACAGATGATCTCTAATTTAAGAAACATTTGATGCTAATTACTTCTTACCTTTTCACACAACTTAAATATTGGTAAGTGTATAGGATCACATTACTTTTAAGTGAGATTTTAAAGCTAAATTGATAGATAAAGTAGATATTCAGTGAGATAATTAGATGTTCGTACAAGATTTGAAAATACAGACATTCTTAGTCATACAAAAATACCAAAAAGCACTGTGACAATTCACTTTTCCTTATTCTAATTTGTAATAGCATTTTAATATGGTCAGTAGAATGGCTTCAGCATATTTACAGTCTTAAAGTTTTTAACTAGAAAACAGTTTGATGTCTAGATCTGTTACTCAGCTACATTTTAGATTTAAAACTTAATTTAATTTTATAGCAAATTTAATTGTACAGCATGTAAGGCAGTTTACATTTGATTTAATAACATTAACACTAAGGCTCTTATGATAGCTTTCTAACTCAGATATCAGTGATTTTCAGAATGCAGAGATTTTCAGACTGAAATTTGTTTTAGTCATGATGCTCTTGTGGCTAAGTTTATACTTGGGTTATTTCTTCTTTACAGACACAAGCACACACCTCCCATAATATGAAAAAATAAAGTCTGAAAGAAAACATAACAATACATTACTATGTTTTGGACAGTGTATAGACTTGAGTGATCTGTAGAACCTTCTTTATTGTATTATACAGGCTTAAATTTTTAATGATTACTTTATAATTTGGTAGAGTATAGCTATTTTCATTTTCAAAATCATATATATGACAATCCCAGTATAGGTCATATATTGTTTTCACGAAAATTTTATAATAAATGTTGATGATAATTTTTTCCTATCCTCTTCAATCTGTAAAATCCTGCCAGAGCAAATATCCTGTTCTTTCCTTGGCATTACTAATTTGTTCATGGTGTTGATATAAACCCCTCAGTGGAAGTTACAGTGTAATAATTGTAAACTGCAAGGGGTATGTTATGCTTAAAGGATCCCAGGAATGATCCAAGACAAACTGCAAACATGGTAAACAGAAATTATACCTCTGCAGGATCTTAGGACCCCTCTACACTGTTAACAATTATTGAAGACCTTTGCAAAGAACTTTGTTTATGCAGGTTATATTGGTATTTATCATATTAGAAATTGAAACAGAAACATTTTTAAAATATTTACTAAATCATTTAAAAACCATGAAAACATATGTTAACATATGTAATATAGTTTTCTGAAACAAAACAAAACAAACAAGCACACACACACATATAGTGAGAAGAGTGGCACTATTTTACATTTTTGTAAATGCCTTTAATATAAGCCTTAATAGAAGACAGCTGGATTCTCTTACCTGCTTCTGCATTCAATTGGATGCAATATGGTATTTTGTTTAAAGTAAAATCTGGCTTTACACAAATATGTAATTATAGAAGGAAGGAATATTTTAAAAACTTTTTCAGTTGATTGTGGATATTCTTTAATATTACAATGAATCTCAACCAGTGATAGTCTGTTACAGATCAGTTGCATTGTGAAATCTGAAACTATATAAATCAACTTTTCAGACTTTTGAACCTAGCCTATTTCTTAAGGAAGATTTCTGAAAGGTATCTAACTTTTGCTTTAAAAAAAATTGTAATATTTCAATCATAATAAAATCTCAAGCACATTCTGAAGGATATTTTAAGTTTACTTTTCATCGAAGTTACTTTATAAAATATTCAAGCACTGCTTAAGTCTCTGATCCTGATTTCTTAATTTTTAGATTAATTGAATTTAAAGTTTATTATTTATTAGATGGGCTAGCTCTTAAAACCTTTGCTTTGTGACTTTCTGGAGGTAAGTTTTTGTATATTAATTAAGCAGATATAAACAGCATAGGAAAAAATAAAGGTTTGATTAGTGATTTATTTTGGCATGGTGCTCTACTATTCTAGATTTCTGTCCTCCTGTTAAGTACAAAAGAAACGAATTTCCAAACACAACCTTTGCTTGAGCTTGAGAACCAAAATACTGATTTCAATTAAAAAAAAAAAAAGTTTGCTTCAGTGGTAACGGTGTATTACCAGAAACTAAAGCCAAAATACACATTTTCTTTTATGACACTCATATAGTATGTCAGACATTGTTAAAAATAATTTAGAATGTTCTCACGTATTGCCTTTGATGATGTTTCCTTTCTTTAGTAAACATTTGTACAAAGTGTTGCAACAGTTAACTGATTATAAGAACTTTGTAAAAATCCCTTTTCTTTCAGAATTAAGGTCTGGTTATTTCCTCTACCAGACCTCTTTTTTGAATGACAAAAACAATGATGTCATTCTTTACTGACAGATCAAATAGCAGTACTAGAGGCTGTGGCTATCTAGTACATTCAACGTCCCAAGGAAACCATCCTTTGCTTTCTGCTACTGTCCCAGAAGACATCAGGTTCCCTTATTGTGCATTCTCTTCTCTGCCACATTAGATTTCCCACTGTTGCACTTAGTTTGGTTTATAATTATTTATTTGAACCATCAACTGACTAATGTCTGCCTCCCTCATTATGCTGTAAACTCTAAGAAGGAAGGATTTGAGCCTGCTCTTTTCACCATGATATATCCAGGACCTAGGACAGTGTTTCACACATAATAGGAACTCTGTAATAGTTACTGAATATCTGAATATAAATGAATACCACTGAGCATTTGATGGACTTTAGATTCTCCAGAATATTTCCCTGCACCTTTTATGAGTTTCTTCATCCTTCTTGAAATTGGCTCCTCTGATAAATCTCAGTTCTTGTTGTATTTTTTCTCACCTCCTTGACTACTTCATTCTTGCCTTCTTTCACTTTTTTTTTTTTTGCTTTAATTTCAGGTTATTTAAGGAAAGCACAAAGTTCTGTCTTGCCCTTTACATTTTATTTTATTTTATTTTATTTTATTTTATTTTTTTTACAAACTATCTTTCAATTAGTCATCACCTTTGTGATTCTCAAGTTGAAATCTTGAATGTCAGTCTTTCCCTCAAACTGTGGCTCTGCATCTTTGAGGTATTACCTATATACTTCCACCAGATGTCCATTCTATTAAACTTAATAGGTCCGTGACTAAATTTGTCATTTCCCATACTAAACCAATAATCCCTTGTGCTTGCCTGTGTGTCCCAGCAGAATTTCTGCTTTCCTACTTTTGTGTTCCTTCATATTTGCTTTCCCTGAGTCCTATCATGTCTCTCAGGGTCCATGTCTTCATCCCAGTTACATTAGCTCACACCGTGGGTATCTCATTTCATTTCTCTCCTGTTGTTGTGGCCTTTACACTGCCCATTCTGTATTTTGGCCCTCTTGACTTTAATCCATCCTATGCACGATGGGACAGTAACCTTTCTCAATCATTTTTTTAATCACACAATTCTCTTTAAAACTTTGTCAGTGGATAATTTGAATATTGCTTGGATATTTGATGGTATTAAGGACTTTTTGCTAATGTTTTTAGGTTTGAAAGTGGTATGGGGGTGGGTGTGGTGACTCATGCCTGTAATCCTAGCACTTTGGGAGGCCAAGGCAGGCGGATCACTTGAAGTCGGGAGTTTGAGATCAGCCTGGCTAACGTGGTGAAACCCTGTTTCTACTAAATATACAAAATTAGCTGGGCATGGTGGTGCATGCCTGTAATCCCAGCTACTTGGGAGGCTGAGGCAGGAGAATTGCTTGAACCCAGGAGGCAGAGGTTGCAGTGAGCCAGGATCTTGCTGCTACACTCCAGCCTGGGCAACAGAGTAAGTGAGACTCCATCTCAAAACAAACAAACAAAACAACAACAACAACAACCCAAAAAAGAAAGTGGTATTGTATTTAAAAGAGGTCCTTATTTTATATGTACATACTGAAATATTTATGAATAATTGATGTAAGTCTGGAATTTGATTCAAGTAATATGGAACGGGAGAATACGGATAGGAGTATAGATAAGGTAAGATAGGCCAGAATTGTTGTTTATTGGGACTAGATGATGGGTACATGGAATTTCACTATACTTTTCTTCACAATCTCATATGTTTACATTTGAAATTCTGCATAATAAAAAATTAAGTCAAACATTTATTTATTTCAGTGCTTATAAAATAGAATCCAGGCTCTTTATTTAGGAATTCAGAGACACAAAACAATCTCAGTCTGTGTTTCCAGTGTCATAGGCCAATGTCTCCTACTTATATCCTCTGCTGATGTGACAGCCCAGCAGAGTCTGTTGGTATGTGTGACCATCTTTCTCCAATAGTCTGCATTCCTATACACTTCTTACCACATGTACATTGACTGCAGGATTGCTGTAAGTGTCATAAATACCACTGTTATAGCTCTCATCCAATGACAAATTGCTCAACTTTTTTCTCCCTTGAGTGGGTCCCCCAGGAGTCTCTAGTGGACTTGAATCCCCGTTACACATACTGATAAAAAATCTTTACCACAGCCCGTGTTGCCTTTCCTTCTTTCCTTGTCTCCCCTTTTCTACTGCTCATTCCAGGATCCACTTGCATCAAGTCTTAATATTAAAGTCTGCTTTTTGGGCAATTCCAATCTCACTCAGCTGCAAAATGGTTCCATTTCTGACTCTTTGTTCAAGTCAGTTTCTTGGCAGTTATATTAGTCTGTTTTCTTCCTGCTGATAAAGACATACCTGATACTGGGAAGAAAAAGAGGTTTTAATGGACTCACAGTTCCACGTGGCTGGGAGCCCTTACAATAATGGCAGAAGTCAAGGAGGAGCAAGTCATGTCTTACGTGGAGAGCAGCTGGCAAAAAGAGAGCTTGTGTAGGGAAACTCCCCCTTATAGAACCATCAGATCTCATGAGACTTATTCACTGTCATGAGAAGAGTATGGGAAAGACCTGCCCCCATGTTTCAATTACCTCCCACTGGTATCTCCCACAACACGTGGGAATTCAAGATGAGATTTGGGCAGGGACACAGTCAAACCATATCAGCAATGTATACTTTCTGTGTCTCTTTCTTGTCTGCCTTCTCTTAAATTTTAAAACAATGCCAATTTTAGAAAATTATAGAGAAGATAAAAACCTTCTATGGTCATAAGACTCCAGAGATAAACTTTTTCTTTAGTCTTTGTGTGTGTGTGTGTGTGTGTGTGTGTGTGTTTGTGTGTATGACTGCAGTCATCTGACTGATAGGGACCAGGGGTTTCACTTCCAAGATGGCTCACTGACATGGTTGTTAGTGGGACCTGTTGGATCCTCACTGGCTTTGACAGGTTTCAGTTCCTTGCCACATTAGACTTTTTTCGGGACGCCTTGATTGTTCACACAAGATGGCAACTAGCTTCCGTCCAGGGAAGTGGTTCAAGAGAAAGCAAAGAGAAGATCACAGTGCCTTTTCTGACCTAGCCTTCAAAGTGACATACCATTACTTTTGCTATCTTCTGTTGGTCACACCAACCAACTCATATGCATTGTGGAAGGGAACCATACAAAGATGCAAATATCACAAAACAGGGATCAATGGGGTGTGTTTGAGGCTGACTACCACAGCTGATTCATAGTGCAGAGCTACTCTGGGGGTTTTTGAAGACGTTCCCTTAGGGCATATTAAAATCAGTATCCCTGACTCAACACACTAGTTTTTAAATGTGCCAGGACTTGAATAGTAGACTATACCACGAATGTTTGACTTTCTATTTTCCTATAATCCTTTTAGAAAGGTCAGTTGAATTTTTAATGAAGTAACTTGCTTATTTTGTTTCTTTTTTTATCTCATGCAGAGATAGTGCTGTTTGCTGAATCTGAGTTTTTGTCTTTGGGGCCCAGACATGTGTTTTTCTAACATTCTTTTCTAGATTCTGTTCTGTCAGTCTTCTCATAATAAGAGATATAAAAGAGTTCTAGGTTGACCAAAGGTATTATACAAATCCTGTTCTACTTCATCATCCAGACAGAACCAGACTAAGTCTATCATTTTTTTTATGTCACCATTTTATAGCAGTAGCAATAGAAGTAATAGTAACTGTAATGTAGTAGTAGTCATAGCAATATAATAGCTAACATTTATATGGTTTTAGAATGTCTTACCTTCCCTGTACTTTCTTAGAATTCTAGTTTCATAAATATTGTGTATCTCTTCCTCAGGACACAGATAATAACCGAATCCCACTTATAGTGACTACATTACCATGTAACTCACCTAATAGTACTTGAAATGTCTTACAGTGGTCTTTCTTATAGTACCCCAGTACCTATTTCCAGTCTTTCTGAATACAATCTATAGAGCACTGATAGGTATACTGAGAGCACATTTCTCCATTTTTTTTTTTTTTTTTTTTTGCATCTTGATTCCTTAGGTAGTTATTTCAGTCTGCTCTTAAATATATTGCCACTCTTTATTAGACGTCTTTGGGCATAAATCTCACTGTCTGATCTGATAATACTGATAAACCATCACTGCTTTTATTTAATAAACTCATTAAGAGTAGTAGCTGTTATATTTGGGTGCATCTCTTTTTTGCCTTTTATGTCCATCTAGCCTGGCCTCTGATCATTTAATTTCCCTTTTCACCTATGTCTCATCTGTTTTTTTAAGATTTCAACCTTTCTTCTAGTACTCTCTGTTTTATGATACTGTCCTCCTTTCTTTGTTATTATTCTCAAACTGCTCCTGTTCTGCTAATAATACTCTAGCATAATTTCAAATCTCTCCCATTCCTTCTTAATTTCTAGAGTATCCCTGACGTCTAGAGTCAGAATAGTCTAGGAACAATGCTGTTAAATTGCTTTCTTACACTTTAGGTTGCCTTATTTTCAAAGTTGTTTCTCTACCTTAAAAAAAGTGATATATTCTCTTTATAATAAAAGCTTTCTCCATTTTTGTTTTCTCGTTGTTAAAATATATCACCATTCTCTTGGTGAAATAAAAGTTTAGGTCTTTAATATCAAAAACTGTCATGAGAATTTGTGTATCAAAGACAACTTGTAATATGGTGATGAAGGGGTAGCTCTTGAAGCCATAGACAAAGCTACATGATTCCAGAAGTGAGCCCTTTCACACATTCTTCTTTGGCTGTGAATGTGGTTTAAAACAGAATAAGAAGAAAAATGATTTGGAATAGCTGATCTACTGCTGCTTATCAAGGGCCTGCATTAAGAATGTAAAGCCAGCACTCTACATGTTAGTACTCTCGCCCTTCTGGAGCTCTGTTACCTTTGGATTTTTTTTTCAAGTTCTGAAAATATTTTTTATTAATTTGTCCAGATATTTTATTTTCATTAAATCAAATTATTTTAGAGCTAATGTAAGCTTAGCTTACCTTCTAATTAAGGTTATGTTATAACATTAATTTTAATGTCAACATTGAAAATTAGACATTAAAATAACAATACAGAAATTAAAATAAAAGTATGACAATATATACAAGAGGATTAGCAGGAAAACTTGGTAAAGAATTAATTCAAATACTGTACTTTCTTTTCAATACCCATTAGTAAAAAATGGCAGTAAAATATTCTGATTCATAATTGAACATAATGAGGAGTTCCTAATGGGGAATGCGTCTTTTTCTAAATGTCCCATTGTGATAACTTTAGACCCTCAACATTGTTCTTCAGGTTCAGCAGTTCATTTTCCTGCCTTCTTTTCTCTAGTTTGAAGGTTCATTTGTCAGCTTTCTTCTCCATTCTCTTGTGCTCTTTTACAACTTGCTTTCTTGCTCTTTTATTTTCTTTGCTTTCATTTTTAGAATGTGGGTCTAATACCTATGCAGATCCCTGCCATTAATCATCTGCACATATTCAATTTGATTTGCATTGAGTTTTTCCTTTGGTAAACCATTGAGAGATATTCCTGTTTCAGATTTTTGGATTTGTTGAGCTTTGGTTGATGCTGAATAAACTAAAGATGGTTATATAAATGTGAGCATGTACTGCAAATGGATTATTAATCAATTTGCTTTTGCTTCTTTTAGAGCTATAGGAATTATCTCTCCCTCCTCCAACTCATCAATCTCATTTACTGACAGACAATTTTATCCTGAGAGGCTTAAAGAGTATTCAGCTTTATACAATTTGCTGCCTTTTCTTTGTATCAGTCATTCAAAACTTTGTGTAACTGATTGCTCAAGTAACTCGAGTTCACTCTGTCTATGTGAATGAAACCCTCCAATTTGTCATCATCCAGAGCTACAATCTTAAAATCATCATATTGTTCATAAAAGTTCTAAAACTTCTCTTTTTATAGGATCAGCTACTCATTTCTTTTTAGGACTGAGGAAGTTATACTCTATGAAATGACAACACATTTCGTCTTCCTTAAAAAAGTGGTTTTCTATGACTTTGTGAGATTTTCCCAGGCAGATAAATAATCTTCATCTGAAAATGGGCTTTGAAAATCAATCATTATTCCTTGCTTTCACTTTTTTTTTCTCATCCATAATCCATTAACTATCTAATATCTTCCTCAAACTCTGATGTAAACATTGATTAAGGCAAATTAATTTCAGGGCCTGGAATTACAAAATTTCTTCTTTCTCATCTCTTTTCCTGCATGTACTGATGTGTTTTTGGGAATAAGGGGAATAAGCACTGAGGGCCCAGATGGTTCTTTCAGATGCTTTAGGTTGTCACAGCCATCATCAAAACACTTCATAACTTCCTCTGTTTTACTCATCTTGTTTATCTTTTTTTTTTTTATTAAATGTGTAGGCAACATAACTCCCCTGGGATACATTGGTATCTGCTACTGAAAATCTCTTTGATTTGAGTGGACCATGTGAAAACACATAGCTTTCTCCTCTATAAATGTCCCCCTCCCAAACTCATTCTGCAACTGTGTAGGGCTTCCCCACAAAACAGCAACTATATACCTGAGTGTCCCAGACAGAGCAGGTGACATTACATCCAAGGAGTGGACAAGGCCCAGTTAGTAGCCACATCTTAAGGCCTTGCCACAGTTCTGCCTTTGGATTTTGTAGTACAAACCTGAAGTCTTGGCTCAGAGACACAATGAAAGCTGCAAATATTCCACCCAGCAATGCCTGAAAACTCCCACTCTCTGTCTCAGCCACACCGCAAGGTCAACCAAAGCAGTCCAAAGTCTTAAATTATCTGCCTGATTCTATGCCTCACTCAGGGTTGAAAGCCCACATAGGTTATCACACTGAAGCCCTCAGCCCTGGATCAAAATACTGTAATTTCCCATGCGATTTTGCCCCCCAAAACCCACCTGGTCAATTTCTTATTTATTTGTCAAGATTCCTTGTATATCTACCAAGATACTGGAGTTTAATGGGGATCTATCCCTTTTTTCCCTGTCTCAAAACTTGAACCAATCCAGAGACAGATGCAGGATTTCAACAGAAGAAAATAATATTTTGGATAGCCAAAGAGGAACAACTCCAGTCTCCAGCTCCTAGCACCAGCGACACAGAAGACGGGTGATTTCTGCATTTTCAACTGAGGTACCGGGATCATCTCACTAGGGAGTGCCGGACAATCGGTGCTGGTAAGCTGCTGCAGCCCAACCAGCCAGAGCTGAAGCAGGGCGAGGCATCGCCTCACCTGGGAAGTGCAAGGGGAAGGGAATCCCTTTTCCTAGCCAGGGGAACTGAGACACACAACACCTGGAAAATCGGGTAACTCCCACCCCAATACTGCACTTTACCAAGGGTCTTAGCAAACGGCACACCAGGAATTATATCCCACACCTGGCCTGGAGGGTCCCATGCCCGCGGAGCATCCCTCATTGCTAGCACAGCAGTCTGTGATCTAGCAGCAAGGCAGCAGCAAGGCTGGGGGAGGGGCGCCTGCCATTGCTGAGGATTAAGTAGGTAAACAAAGCCTCTGGGAAGCTCGAACTGGGTGGAGCCCACTGCAGCTCAAGGAGGCTGGCCTGTCTCTGTAGACTCCACCTCTGGGGACAGGGAACAGCTAAACAACAACAACAAAAAGCAACAGAAACCTCTGCAGATGCAAATGACCCTGTCTGACAGCTTTGAAGAGAGCAGTGGATCTCCCAACACGGAGGTTGAGATCTGAGAACGGACAGACTGCCTGCTCAAGTAGGTCCCTGACCCCTGAGTAGCCTAACTGGGAGACATCCCCCACTAGGGGCAGACCCACAGCCCACACCTCACACAGTGGGGTACACCCTTGAAGCTTCCAAAGCAAGAATAAGACAGGTACACTCACTGTTCAGCAATATTCTATCTTCTGCAGCCTCTGCTGCTGATACCCAGGCAAACAGGGTCTGGAGTGAACTTCAAGCAATCTCCAACAGACCTATAGCTGAGGGTCCTGATAGTTAGAAGGAAAACTAACAAACAGGAAGGACACCCACACCAAAACCCCATCAGTACGTCACTATCATCAAAGACCAAAGGCAGATAAAACCACAAAGATGGGGAAAAAGCAGGGCAGAAAAGCTGGAAATTCAAAAAATAAGAGCGCATCTCACCCTACAAAGGAACGTAGCTCATCGCCAGCAGTGGATCAAAGCTGGACGGAGAATGACTTTGACGGGTTGAGAGAAGAAGGCTTCAGTCCATCAGACTTCACAGAGCTAAAGGAGGAATTACGTACCCAGCACAAAGAAACTAAAAATCTTGGAAAAAGAATGGAAGAATGGATAACTAGAATAATCAATGTAGAGAAGGCCATAAACAAACTGACAGAGATAAAACCCATGACACGAGAAATACGTGACAAATGCACAAGCTTCAGTAACCGACGCCATGAACTGGAAGAAAGAGTATCAGCTATTGAGGATCAAATGAATGAAATGAAGCAAGAAGAGAAACCAAAAGAAAAAAGAGGAGAAAGAAATGAACAAAGCATTCAAGAAGTATGGGATTATGTGAAAAGACCAAATCTACGTCTGACTGGGGTGCCTGAAAGTGAGGGGGAAAATGGAACCAAGTTGGAAAACACTCTTCAGGATATCATCCAGGAGAACTTCCCCAACCTAGTAAGGCAGGCCAGCATTCAAATTCAGGAAATACAGAGAACGCCACAAAGATACTCCTCGAGAAGAGCAACTCCAAGACACATAATTGTCAGATTCACCAAAGTTGAAATGAAGGAAAAAATCTTAAGGGCAGCCAGAGAGAAAGGTCGGGTTACCCACAAAGGGAAGCCCATCAGACTAACAGCAGATCTCTCGGCAGAAACTCTAC
>NW_016819911.1:633434-643123 GCF_001698545.2 Rhinopithecus bieti
TCCCTCCCCCCACCTCCCTCCCTCCCTCCCTTCCTTCCTTCCTTCCTTCCTTCCTTCCTTCCTTCCTTCCTTCCTTCCTTCCTTCCTTCCTTCCTATTTTGTTTTTGAGACGGAGTCTCTCTCTGTCACCCAGGCTGGAGTGTAGTGCCATGGTCTTGGCTCACTGCAACGTCTGCTTCCCAGGTTCAAGTGATTCTCCCGCCTCACCCTCCTGAGTAGCTGGGATTACAGTTGCACACCACCATGCCTGGATAAAATTTTTATTAAGTTAGTAGGGACAGTGTTTCACCATATTGGTCAGGCTGGTCTCAAAACTCCTGACCCTGTCATCTGCCCACCTTGGCCTCCCAAAGTGCTGGGATTACAGGACTGACCACCGCGCCCAGCCGACCTTTTTAAATTGGACTCTGAGCCTCTGGATTCCTTGTTTTCATTCAGTGGTATTTCTGCCTTAACTCAAAAATATGACTTCTTCTTTTCGTAATATAAGCCTCCACTAGGAGTTCTTTGTTCCTTAATCTACTCCCTTCACTGGGTGAAATGACAGTTTATATTTCTTAAGACCAGTGGCCAAATAGGGTTGCACCCTTATTTAGACAGGTCTGCATACCTCAACACTAGTACAGCTGGGCAAGCATAGGTCTTTCTCTTGTGAGGGTTCTCTTACTCCAGGATAGAGAGCTGACCCCAGTGCAAGCCTCCCAAGGTCAGGGTGCCACTGAAAGAGAAATGGCCTATATTGTAGAGGCAGGTTAATTTTCTCAGACTTTCCAGTCAGGTAAGTCACTCCCTTTTGGTTGGGACCAAAACCAGAGATACCCAAGTGCATGTGCTTGCATCATGAAAACCTGATGCAAGTAAACAGAGGTCCCCTCCCAGTGGACATATATCTCTAATATAATATATCTGTTAATAAGTGAAAGGCAAATTGAGCCCCCAAATCTCAAGTATGATGTACGTAGTATGGAGGCAATTCACTGAGAGGATGGAACAATCCTCGGGAAGTTCCAGAAGAACATCTAGTGTTGTCCCTGAACTAAAAATGATA
Organism: Rhinopithecus bieti; assembly: GCF_001698545.2. Classification (NCBI taxonomy): domain Eukaryota; kingdom Metazoa; phylum Chordata; class Mammalia; order Primates; family Cercopithecidae; genus Rhinopithecus; species Rhinopithecus bieti. The sequence goes on from NW_016819911.1 coordinate 634,483, forward strand.
ACTAATACGGGTACATAGATAACCTACTAGTCAGTGAAGACGTTCAAATTTAGATAGCAGAAGCCTTAGAAAGATCAAATGGAATTTCCTGCAATTTGATTTTTGTTTCTTCTCCCAGTTTGAATTACACAAAAGGAAATAGGAGCAGTCAGTTGTTAGCATCCTTCATGCCACTAAAGAATGTTTCTGCCAAATTACATGGAATCTACATGTAGTTTTGAGGATATATTTTCATTTCTTTTTTGATTCATTGACATATTGCCCTTATATTTTAAAATATTTTATAGATAATAATTTGAGGATTAGAGCACATAACAGAAATAATCTTTGATTAGGTTTGCAAGCAAATACTGTAATTTAAAATATAATTTAGATCATAAGAAAATATGTTTATTTACATTTTTCAATACTTGACTATAATATTCGAAGTGATTATTACGTAGCAGGTAGAGGGAAATTATATTACCGTAAATACAGTCAGTACATTAAGAACAAAAAACTAGGCCGGGTGCGGTGGCTCACACCTGTAATTCTAGGACTTTGGGAGGACGAGGTGGGCAGATCACGAGGTCAGGAGATCCAGACCATCCTGGCTAACACGATGAAACCCCATCTCTACTAAAAATACAAAAATTAGCTAAGCGTGGTGGCAGACGCCTGTAGTACCAGCTACTCGGGAGGCTGAGGCAGGAGAATGGCATGAACCCAGAAGGCGGAGCTTGCAGTGAGCCGAGATCGCACCACTGCACTCTGGCCTGGGGGACAGAGCGAGACTCTTGTCTCAAAAAAAAAAAAAGAACAAAAAACTAATATTATAGAATTCCAGTATTAATTTGGATTATACAAGATATAAACATATTTCTTACTGGAATAAATAGATTACACGTTATCACATTAATATGTGATTTTATTGCCAGAAGATAATTCAAAAGAAAATCATTATTTTAATAAGAATCTAAAAAACTTATGTGGCTCATACTTTTACTCCCCTCTTTAAATGCTTATTGATTTTATATTGTCTCCAGAATTTAATAAAAATTCCACAGTAAAAAATTATTGTGCTGGCCAGGTGTGGTGGCTCACGCCTGTAATCCCAGCACTTTGGGAGGCCGAGGCAGGCGGATCACGAGATCAAGAGATCGAGACAATCCTGGCTAACACAGTGAAACACTGTGTATACTAAAAATACAAAAAATAGCTGGGCATGGTAGTGCATGCATGTAGTCCTAGCTACTTGGGAGGCTGAGCCAGGAGAATGGCTTGAACCCAGGAGGTGGATGTTGCTGTGAGCCGAGATTGCGCCACTGCACTTCAGCCTGGCAACAGAGCGAGACTCCATCTAAAAAAAAAAAAAATTATTTTCTGTTTGTTTCCTTTTGTACCATATTTGTTCCTGGTTTCTTCCCTCCCATTTTTTACCTTCTTATGGTTTAATTATATACTTAAAAAGATTAAACTTTTCTCCTTAGTTGGTTTATTAGTTGTAATTATTTGCTGTATTTAGTGGTTATTTTAGAGTTCACAGTATACAACTTTAACTTATTACAGTCTACCCCCAAGTGATAGTCTAGAGCTTTGCATATGTTTTCAAGTTCACTGATCTTTTTCTGTTTGATGTGTCGTCTATTATTAATTTCATTCTATGTATTTGCCCTCTTTGATGTTGTAATTTTAACCTCTAGAAGTTTCATTTGGGTCATTTTAAGTTTTGTCTATATCTTTTTTTTTTTTTTTTTGAGACGGAGTCTTGTGCTGTCATCCGGGCTGAAGTGCAATGGCGCAATCTTGGCTAACTGCAACCTCCGCCTCTCAGGTTCACAGGATTCTTCTGGCTCAGCCTCCTGAGTAGCTGGAATTACAGGCACCCGCCACCACACTCAGCTAATATTTTTTATTTTTTATTTTTTGTATTTTTAGTAGAGATGAGGTTTCACTATGTTGGCCAGGCTGGTCTTGAACTTTTGACCTCATGATCCACCTGCCTCGACCTGCTGGGATTATAGGCGTGAGCCACCAGGCCCGGCCTCTATATCTTTACTTAACATGTTCAATCTTTTCTTAACTGCTTCAACAAATGGAATACAGTTATAAGAACCATATTATGTTTTATGTATTTTAGGTTTAATATCTTTGACTACCCATTCTATTATCTGTGTCATTTCTGTGTCAATTTTGATTTATTTTTTCTTCATTATAGATTATATTTCCCTTCTTCTTTGTATTCCTGATCATATTTTAACATGAGGCATTGTGAATTTTACCTTGGGTGCTTTATGTTTTTTTAGTCTAAAATATTTTTAAGCTTTGTTTTTGGACAGAGTGAATTGGGAACTATTTGATTCTTTGTGGGTCTTGCTTTTAAGTTTTGTTAGCAGCACTAGAGCTGCATTTAATCTAGAGTTAAGTTTCCCCCAATACTGAAGTAAGACCCTTGTTAGTTCTTTGACTATGACCCTTGATTATGAGGTCTTACCCTCTGGCTGTTGAGATAGGCATTATTTCTGACTCTGTTTGGCCCCTGGATACTGTTTTCTCTAATATTTTCAAGTGATTCTTTACCTGATCTCAAGTGGTTTCCTCATTTGTATGCATTGATTAGTACTTGACTGAATACTCACTGAGCCTTCTGCATATTTCAACATTTTTCTCTTTGTAAAACTTTGTCCCTTCCAGTACTCTCTGATGTGAAGTCTAGCCACGTCTACTTCTGTGAACTGTCAGCTCTGCCTCCTCAACTCAGGGAGACGTCTGGGCTCTATCTGGGTTTTCCTTCCTTGTGCCATACCCTAGAAACTTTCTTCAGACAGTAAGATGGGTAATCAAAAGACTCGCCTCTAGTTTTTTCCATCTTTTGGGGGATCACTGTCCTTCACTGCCTGATATTTATTGTTTTGAGTGTTATTGTTTCATGTATTTTGTCTGTTTTTTCATTTTTTTTTCAAGATGGAATGTAAATGTAGCCCCTATTATTCAGCCTTGAATGGTAGTGGAAGTCCCATTGATCAATTTTCAAGTGTTGCAGAAAGCTTATATTCCAGTAGAAACCCCACTTGGTCATGATATGTTGCCCTTTTTATATATTGCTGGACTGGTTTTGTTAAGAGTTTGTTGAAAATTTTTGCATCTGTGTTCATATATGGTCTGTTCCTTTCTCGTAATGCCTTATCTGGTTTTGGTGTCGGGGTAATACTATCTTCATAAAAAGAATTGAGAAGTGTTTTCTCCTCTTCTAGTTTCTGGAACAAGCTGTACAGAATTTATATTTTTTTTTATTAATGCTTGGGTAAATGTTAACCGTGAAAAACTCTGGAACTAGAGTTAACTTTAGTTTTTTAATGACAAATTCAATTTCTTTAATAGATATAAGACTATTCAGGTCATCTTTTTCCTTTTTAGATTTGATATTTTCATCTTCTAAAGAATTAGTCAATTTTGTCTAAATTGCCAAGATTGTTTCTATGGAGTGCTGAAGGCAAAAGCCAGACCAAAGGAATTTAAGAGGTTTTTTGAAGAGTTTTGGTACAAAGGGTAGCACATAATGTGGTAATATCTGGAAAGAAGTGAGTTTCAGAGAAGACTTTAGATTTTTTAAATATACGGGAAATAAGAGAATATATAATGATGAGAACATCCCAGTAGAAAATTTTGGTTGCTCCATGCTTAATTTTTAGGGTCAGTGTGCAATCAAATTAGATAAAAGGTATACAAACAGGCTTCAAATCACAAGGTGGCATGCAAAAGAGAGTTTTAATTTTAATTTAGTGCACATTTTTCTTGATCTTTCATCCTTGCATCCTAGACCAATACAGATTACTGAGTTTTACCCAGGCAAGAACTCTTCTACCAGCTTACAAAAACAAACGGCCAGGTAATGGTTGACCTTCAGGTTTAATCCAAAATGAGCATTATCATAGTTAACAGGGGAGTTTTAATATTCATTATCATTGTCCCACTTTTCCCTACTTACTCGCCCATTTTGTCTCAAAAAATGGGAAATGAAAAATTATGCTGATAATTTTTACTCAACTGTGAGAATAGCCACTGAATAGAACTAACAGGATACTCTAATGCCCTTAAAAGAGGAGGAAAGGTGTTATCAGCTAATATGTAAACAGTTATGCAGTGGAGACAGGATGAGAGATGAGCCCTACTGCCTCAGATCAGTAAGTTATCTTGGTTTGGGAAGCAGCCATCATGTATAGAGCTGGGACAAGAGCAACCTAGGTGAAGCTTACTACAAATGCGAAATCCGGAGAGGGAAAAGAGCTGAATGTCATTCAGTGTACAGTGTGAATACAGAATACAGTGATAGGGCCATGTGTTGCAAGATGAGCTCTCAGATGTGGTCGGGTCCAAATTATTAGGGACTTGTGGGCTGTGGTTAAAAATTAGATTTTGTTCTGTGTGATGCTAAATAGATAAAGAATTTCTGTTTTAAAAAGATGACTTAGGCTGCTGCATAAAAGATGGATTGTAGCAAGCAAGAGTGGATACTGACAGTAGGCTATTGTGATTCTGAAGATGATGGTATTGTGAACTTGGGTGGAAATGAAGTGAAATAAATAGATTGGAGTGTATTTTGGAAGTAGAACTCAAATTTTGAAATCAGATTTGGGCTAGCATTTATCTGCAAACTACTTATATGACTTTGAACATTTTTAAAAACCTTTCCTACCTTGTTTCTCATTTGCAGAATGGGGATTATGGGAAGATTAAAATAACACATAAAATATAAGGTTTGTCCCATAATGTCTGGCACGCATTAAGCACTCAGTAAATGGTAGCTATCATTCTTAACATGTTATTGTAGGCCCAAACTGATCTCTGTATGGTCCATTTCTGTCTATACCATACAATATTGCTGCATTGCCACCAGAACTATCTTTATAAGTCACAGATTACATCACTTCTTTGCTTAAGAAACCACTTAGTTTCTTCTGATCAGTATAAACTTCATGGCATATAGCAAAGATATCCATCCATCTGTCTTTGCATCTTCACTTCCCACATCATTCTTCTCCCATCTACTGTACGCACTGGAGTAGTGCTTCTCAAACGTTAATGTGCCTGCAGCTCACCAGGGCATCTTGTTAAAATGCAGACTCTGATTCAAAAGATCTGGATGAGGCCTGAGGTTCTGCATTTCTAACAAGCTCCTACAGATGTTTCTGCTCTCTGGACCACACTTAGAGAAGCGTAGCACTAAGTACTTAAAGTTCTTGCAAGGTTGTTTTGTGTCCCTGTAACTTTTACTCTTCTAATTAATCTGATCTCACTGTCTGAAATGACCTTTCCTCATTTCTCTACTTAATGAAATCATTCTCATTTTCAAGACCTATCTAACTCAAAGGTCATCTTCTCTATGAAATTTTCTCTAAACACATTTAATTCACCACTAAAGCTTCCCAAATGTTTGCTTTCTCCCTTCCTCGTAGTATTTGGTAAATAGCTTGTATTACAGTGTGTCATTTTGTTCCGCTGCTAATTTTTAGATTGTCTTCCTTAGAGGACAGTGCTCCTTGAGGTCAAGTTTTGTGTCTTTGTTTCAGCAAGTTGCACAGCTCCTTACACAAATAAGTAAATGAATAAATAAAGCTGTGTTGTGTATTTCTGAAAATGGCAAATCACTCTGTACAGCAAATGTTATTTCAGCAAATAGAAAATTGTGGGGTTTTTCAGCTTAAATTATTGATTTGGCATTTTTAAAATGTAAAGCACTCCTTAAATTCTCTTCAGTCATTGTAGCTGGTCATCTAAACCAATTTTACATTCATTAGCAAGTCAGTGTATTACATTCATTAGCAAGTCAATCATATTTCTTTTCCGGGTCAGAAAGCCTCAGGCTTTTCTTAGCTAATACAAAGCTAAAATTGATAAAGATTATACACACTGTGAGTAATCATTTCTTTTAACAGTGCTCCCGGAGAGTAACATGGTTAAAGAATGTTTGCCTGAAGCTGTTAAGAAATGAAGGATAAAATGGAAATCGAATTTTTTTTTTAACGTTTAAAGAATGTGAAAAGAAGAATAGGTATGCGACTTAATTTATATTTTAATATTTATAGCCACATTTTTAAAAGTTCATTTCATGCTTTTTAAATATTATATTTATCTTACAGAGTAATTTATGAATCACATTGGACCAAAAGTTTCTTCAGGGGATCCATGTGCAGTTAACTTCTATTTCATAAAAATCCTTTAGCTTTTATTAAATTTTCTCAGGGAGAGAAATGATGTTGTTTCCTCTTTCTCAACCTTCCCAGTTCCCAACCAGGGAAAATCTCCTTGAAGCCGATTAGAACTCCTTGCTTACATTGTAACATGAAGTGAGTAGTGCTTTCCCTAAAATGGTGAAGCTAGAGATATGACTGTCTATCAGCAGGCGGGATGGCTTTGTTCTTAGGCTGATGAATTGTGCTTTTCCATACGCAGAACTCTTAGTGTTGCTGATTTCAGTTAAGTAGACTTTCACATTTTAATTTACATAGCATTAACACGTTTCCCTGAGAAGTGACAGTTTTATGGAGATATTTCCTTGTCTCCTCTCATGAAACTGAAAAAAAAAAAAAAAAAAAAATCCACAGAGCATTCATTTACACTTCTAAAAGTGATAGGCTTTGTTTTGCTGCCATTTTCATTGCACTGCTTCTGATCTTGCTATTTCTAATTACAAAGATAATTTAGGTAATATAAACAATACTCTGGCTATACTAGAAGCTTTTTTTTTTGGTCTGATAATGAAGGAGAAAAGGCTATTGGACAAAGGCTAAGCATATGCTCTCTATGTTTTGGCTTTCAAGAGGCCTTAGAGTCTACTGTGAGTGCCTTCCTTTGTGGAACTTCTTCAAGTTTAGCTTTTATTACCCATCATTCAGTCCTACTTCAGCCCAGAGAGGGTACCCTAAAATCAATCACTTTGGAGGGAAGAGGGAATTTAAATTGGGTCTTGTAATGGGAATATTATTTTAGTATGAGGAGGAGAGTTAGTTGATTATGCTTAGTTAAGAAATAATTGCTAGTGGAAGCCCAAGAATAATGAGAATGTTAGGAATATTCTGGGGACAGCTCAGTCATCAGTTTTGTTGGATAGTAATAGATAATTGAAAAGGAAGCTTGTGACCAGATTGTTGAGAAACCTAAATTTGGATCAAGTCATTTGGACTTTACTTACTCAGTATATATTTTAAGTTACTGAATGACTTTTTAAAATGGCATGGATGATAGCCTTGTTAAATTTGGATGGGCAGAGGTATGTGACATCCTGGGACAGTAGTGATAGCAAGTGAGGAAAGGGAGAAGAAAATTCTACAGATAAAACTGAGCCTTGGAATTCTGGCCCACATGTATAGTCTGGTCCATGAGAAGCTCACAAGCTCAGGTAGTAAATAGGCAATTATAGTAGCAGGAATCATTCATTCTCCTGGGGAACAGAAATAAAAATATATAGCAATCATGGAAGTCAGAGGGTGGGGTCACAGTGCATGTCACAAAGTCTTCCCATTGAGCAGGTCCCTTGCCATTGGGGGACAAGTTGAGTGTACAATAATCAGTTAAAGAAAAGGGCTTATGATAGAGAAAGAGGACTAGGAACCCCTAGTTACTTATGGAGGTTCATGGCGGATCTCAGTTCTATAGTTTGTATATGGGATAGAGTAGAATAAGCTGAACGCGGAGGCTGGGATTTTAGGCCAGGTAACATGGCAGAAAGTAAAGAGGGAGACTAGAGCCAGGCGCCAGAAGCTCAGTCTGATGGTTTAGGGCAACAGGGTATGGCTGTGTGATCACCTCAAGCTTATACCTAGTTCACTGGACCCTAGGTATGTTGGTGATGAAAGAGGCTGTAGACTTGAGGTAATGGTAGTCCAGCTGTCAGTACTGGATCATCAGACCTGGAGAGGCCAATCTGATAGTGGCAGTGAAGTTGTAAACTACTATGGGGCGGAACCTGCAGTAATTAATTCAACTTAGGGGAAGAAGCATGAAAAATGAAGCAGGGCGTAGCAAATGTTTCATAACTGTCTGTCTCCTCTTTAAAGCTCTCCAGTGTTCTTTATGATAAAGTTCTAATGCAGTGGCCTGTGATGCAAGTCCCTGCACAATATTAATTAAATGGCTCTGTAATGTGTTATCTTTTTTTTATTTATTTATTATACTTTAAGTTCTAGGCTACATGTGCACAACGTGCAGGTTTGTTACATATGTATACATGTGCCATGTTGGTGAGCTGCACCCATTAACTCGTCATTTACATTAGGTATATCTCCTAATGCTATTCCTCCCCCCCACCCCACAACAGGATCCAGTGTGTGATGATCCCCTTCCTGTGTCCAGGTGATCTCATTGTTCAATTCCCACCTATGAGTGAGAATGTGCGGTATTTGGTTTTCTGTTCTTGAGAAAGTTTGCTGAGAATGATGGTTTCCAGCTGCACCCATGTCCCTACAAAGGACACGAACTCATCCTTTTTTATGGCTGCATAGTATTCCATGGTGTATATGTGCCACATTTTCTTAATCCAGTCTGTCACTGATGGACATTTGGGTTGATTCCAAGTCTTTGCTATTGTGAATAGTGCCGCAATAAATATAGGTGTGCATGTGTCTTTATAGCAGCATGACTTATAATCCTTTGGGTATATCCC
>NW_016819911.1:646677-658706 GCF_001698545.2 Rhinopithecus bieti
GTTTCTCTCTGGCTGTCCTTAACATTTTTTCCTTCATTTCAACTTTGGTGAATCTGACAATTATGTGTCTTGGAGTTGCTCTTCTCGAGGAGTGTCTTTGTGGCGTTCTTTGTATTTCCTGAATTTGAATGTTGGCCTGCCTTACTAGGTTGGGGAAGTTCTCCTGGATGATATCCTGCAGCATGTTTTCCAACTTGGTTCCATTTTACCCGTCACTTTCAGACACACCAATCAGATGTAGATTTCGTCTTTTCACATAATCCCATATTTCTTGGAGGCTTTGTTCATTTTTTTTACTCTTTTTTTTCTCTACACTTCTCTTCTTGCTTCATTTCATTCATTTGATCTTCAGTCTCTGATACTCTTCTTCCAGTTGATCAAGTTGGTTACTGAAGCTTGTGCATGTGTCACGTAGTTCTCGTATTATGGTTTTCATCTCCATCAGTTCTTTTAAGGTCTTCTCTGCATTGATTATTCTAGTTATCCATTCTTCCATTGTTTTTTCAAGGTTTTTAGTTTCTTTGCACTGGTTACATAGTTCCTCCTTTAGCTCTTAGAAGTTTGATCGACTCAAGCCTTCTTCTCTCAACTCTTCAAAGTCATTCTCCGTCCAGCTTTGTTCCATTACTGGCGATGAGCTACGTTCCTTCGGAGGGGGAGATGCGCTCTGATTTTTTGAATTTCCTGCTTTTCTGCACTGCTTTTTCCCCATCTTTGTGGTTTTATCTACCTTTGGTCTTTGATGATAGTGACGTACTGTTGGGGTTTTGGTGTGGGTGTCCTTTCTGTTAGTTAGTTTTCCTTCTAACAATCAGGACCCTCAGCTGTAGATCTGTTGGAGTTTGCTTGAGGTCCACTCCAGACCCTGTTTGCCTGGGTATCAGCAGCGGAGGCTGCAGAAGATAGAATTTTGCTGAACAGTAAGTGTTGCTGTCTGATTCTTGCCCTGGAAGCTTCATCTCAGGGGTGTACCCTGCCGTGTGAGGTGTGAGGTGTCGGTCTGCACCTAGTGGGGGATGTCTCCCAGTTAGGCTACTCAGGGGTCAGGGATCCATTGAGCAGGCAATCTATCCATTCTTAGATCTCAGCCTCTGTGCTGGGAGATCCACTGCTCTCTTCAAAGCTGTCAGACAGGGGCATTTACCTCTGCCGAGGTTTCTGCTGCTTTTTGTTTAGCTATGCCCTGTCCTCAGAGGAGGAGTCTACAGAGGCAGGCCGCCCTCCTAGAGCTGTGGTGGGCTCCACCCAATTTGAGCTTCCCAGGGCTTTCTTTACCTACTTAAGCCTCAGCAATGGCAGGTGCCCCTCCCCCAGCCTCACTGCCTCCTTGCAGTTAGACCTTAGACTGCTGTGCTAGCCATGAGGGAGGCTCCATGAGCATGAGACCCTCTGGGACAGGTGTGGGATATAATCTCCTAGTGTGCTGTTTGCTAAGACCCTTGGTAAAATGCAGTGTTAGGGTGGGAGTTACCTGATTTTCCGGGTGTTGGGTGTCCCAATTTCCTTTGACTAGGAAAAGGAATTCCCTTCCCCCTTATGCTTCCCAGGTGAGGCGATGCCTCGCCCTGCTTCAACTCTTGCTGGTCAGGCTGCAGCCGCGGACCAGCGCCAACTGTACGACACGCCCAGGTGAGATGAACCTGATACCTCAGTTGAAAATGCAGAAATCACCCTTCAGTGTTGCTCATGCTGGGAGCTGTAGGCTGGAGCTGTTCCTATTCGGCCATTTTGGGCGCGCCCTCAATGTGTTATCTTTTACAGTTCTCTACATGGACTTACTCTTGTAAGCAACTTATTTATACACTATTCTTGTGCACCTTATGCTCTCCATTTTCCATTCTTTTTCTAAAAATTTGTCTTTTCCTGGATTACCCGTTCTTAATTCTTTCTACTTATGAAAATTCTATAAGATCTAGGGCAGCCGTGCACATCCCCCTTGTTTATTTCAGCACAAAGTAACCTTTTTTCTAACACTAGACTTCTTCTTATCCATTTAATATTTGCTTACCCTACCTTCCTGTGAGAATTTTCATCTACATTTTCAGTGTAACAGGTTTATTTAGAATCTACTCAGGCACTTTGAAAGGTACTAGGGAAGAGCATTTTTTTTTTTTTTTTTTGTAGTAAGCTCCAACCTTTGAATTTTGTAAGTTACAAAAAATACTATACATTTTACTGAGTGAGTTAGACTGCTCATGCTCTCAAAAAAATACCATATACTGGGAGGCTTAAGCAATACAAACATTATTTCTTACAGTTCTGGAGGCTTGGTCATCCAAGATCAAGGTGACAGATAATTCATTTTCTGGCAAAGGCCCTCTTTCTGCCTGAAGATGTGCCATCTCCTTGCTGTGTCTTCCCATGGCAAAGAAAACTCTCTGGTGTCTCTTCCTCTTCTTAGAAGGATATTCATCCCACTTTGGGGGCTCTACTCTTGTCACCTCATTTAAACCTAATTATCCCCCAAAGACCTCACCTCCTAATACAATCATACTGGGGATTAGGGTTTTAATGTATAAACTTGAAGGGAGAACACAAGTATGTAGTCCATAACATTCCACCCTGGCCTCTCAAAATGTATGTCCTTTTCGCATGCAAAATATAGTCATTGCATCCCCTAATAAGATGATGCTTAATTCATTCCAGCATTAACTCTAATGTCCAAAGTCTCATCTAAATACTATCTAAATCAGATATGAGTGAGACTCTAAGTATGATTCATTCTGTGCAGAATTTTTCTCCAGCTATGAACCTGTGAAATCAGACAAATTATGCATTTCTAAAATACAATGATGAACTATGCATGGGACAGACATTTCCATTCCAAAGGGGAGAAATAGGAAGAAGCAAGGGGTAATAGGTCCCAAGCAAGTCCAAAATCTAGGAAGGCAAATTTCACTAAGCATTAATAGTAAGGTGTTACTATTAATAATCCTCTTTGGTTTGATGCTCTGTCTGTGGGCCCACTGGGGTGGCAGCATCACCCCATGGCTGGGTAGTATGGCCATGCCTTTTTTGGTAGGTGAAGCTACACCTCTCTGCAGGGGCCCACCCACACTGCAGCTCTCTGCAGGATTGCAGTTTTCCCTTTGAAACTGATGTGGAGGTACTCTTGCTCCCTGGGCTTGTACATTCTGGCCTGTGGTCATAGTGGCATTCCTGATGATATCTAAATAACGTTTGTTGTCCTTCTTCCTTTTCTTGAAGGATGGTACATGTTCATGGCTGAATAGCTCTGTGGTCCCATTTGTAGAATCAGAAAAACCCAGCAGACCTGTTTTTTTTTCCTCCCACTTTTTATGTCCCCTTCCGTTCAAACGGGCAATGTCTTTACTGGTATAATTCCATCTGTATTCCTGGCCTCTGCTGAAATGGCTGAATAAATTTATGAGCCACATTCATGATCTTTTTATCAAATGGTTGCTCAGCCATACCCTTAATAGTCTCTTCTGAACAAACTCTCTTATGTTTTATAATAGAAATAGGCTGAGAGTTTTCCAGGTCTTCAAGTTCTGGTTCCTTTTTTCTTAACAACTACATCTTCAATTTATTTCTCTCCTGTCACATTTTATTATAAACAGCCAGGGGGAACAAAGCCATTGCTTAAAAACTTCACCTAGAAATATTCTTGGCTAAATATTCAATTTTATTGCTTCCAAGTTCTACCTTTTGCAAAAAACTAGGACATGAACACAATTCAACCAATTTCCTTGCCATTTTATAACAAGGATGACCTTTCCTCCAGTTTCTGATAATATAGTCCTCATTTCTATCTGAAACATCACCAGAGTGGCCTTTATAATCCATATTTTTGCCAACTTTCTGTTCATGATTATTTATATATTATCTAAGAAGATGGACACCTTCTCTATAGCTCTTCTTTTTTCTTTCTGGCCCCTCATCAGAATCGCTTTTCATGTCCATATTTCTAGCATGCACCTCAAAACTCCTTTAGCCTTTACCCACTACCCAGTTTTAAAGCCACTTCCACATTTTTAGGTATTTTTTGCAGCATCACCCCACTTGGTACTACCGGGACAAAACAATTCTAATTGTCGATGTGCCCAATAACAGAACTTCCAAATGCATAAAACAAAACTGATAGAACTGTAAGGGAACCGTATATGTCCACAATTATAAAGATTTCAATACCTGTTCTCAATAATTAATAGAAAGACAGAATATAAGAAAGTTTATAGATTTAATAATCATCAACCAACTTAACCTAATTGACAATTGTAGCACACTGCATCTAACAACCACAGAATTCATAGTCTTCTCTAGAGCACAAGGAGTCTTTAAGAAACATCATATGCTGAGCAGTAAAATGTATAGCGATTAACATTAAATGAAGTATGTTCTCTGACCACAAAGGAGTTAAATTAGAAATCAATAATAGAAAGGTATTGAGATAAATTTCTTAACATTTGGAATCTAAAGAATATACTTTAACTAAACCATGGGTCACAGAAATCAAAAGGGTGATTAATATTTTGGACTGCATGAAATTAAAACACAGCAGTTAAAATTTATAGGATGTAACCAGAGTATGTAGAGAGAAATTTATAGCACTAAACACACACACACACACACACACGTGTGTTTGTCACCCGGGATGGAATACACACACACGTGTGTGTATGCACCCGGGGTGCAATCATGGCTCACTGCAGCCTTGATCTCCTGGACTCAAGCCATCCTTGCACCTCAGCCTCCCAAGTAGCTGGGACTACAGGTGCATGTCACCATGCCTGGCTAATTTTTGTAGAGACAGGATTTTGTCATGTTGTCCAGACAGGTCTTGAACTCCTGTGCTCAAGTGATCTGCCTGGCTGTCCCTCCCAAAGTGCTAAGATTACAGGTGTCAGCCACTGGACTCAGCCACTAACCACATATTTTAAGAAAGAAGAAATGTCATCAATGACTTAAGCTTTAACCTTAAAAAACTATTAAAAAAAACTATTAAAGTAGCAAATTAAAGCTAAAGTTAGTAGAAGAAAGAACATAATGGAAATAAGGAAATAATAGCACAAATCAATGAATTAAAAAAAGCAGAAATTAATAAAAACCCAAACTGATTCATTGAGAATATCAGTGAAATTGATAACACTCTAATAAGACTAATCAGACATTAAAAAGAGAAGATACATATGCCAATATCAGGAATGAGAGAGGGAATATCAATACAGATTGTACAGATATTATACAGATAATAATGTTATGTATAATTTTGTGCTAATAATTATAATAACTTAAATAATATGGGCAAATTCCTTGAAAGATACAAATTATCAAAATTCCTTCAAAAAGAAATAGATAACTGGAATAGTTCTGTATCTATTAAATTTATTAAAGGAATGGAATCTATAGTTAAAAACTTTCCCACAAAGAAAACATCATTTCCAGAGGCTTCTCTGGTGAATTCTACCAAGCATTTGAGGAAGAAATTATACCAGTATTGTGTAAATTCTTCCAAAATTTGAAGAAGAGGGAATGCTTCCCAACCTGTTCTATGAAGCCAAAATTACTTGATACCCAATCAAAGATGCTCCATAAAAAAGAAAACTACAGACCAATATCTATAATAAACATAGATGCAAACATTCTTAACAAAATTTTAGAGTGTCAGTAATATAACACTATATGGAAGTGATAACACATCATGACCAGGATTAACCCAGCAATGCAAAGTTAAACATTTGAAAATCTATCAATTTAATACATCACGATTAGCTTAATATGTGAGAAAAAGCATTTGACAAATTCCAATATCCATTCCTGACCGAAACCTTTTAGAAAACTAGGAATAAAAGGAAAATTCCTTAATCTAATAGTTATGTAAAATCTACAATTAAAATTATACTCCATGAAATACTGAATGTTTTTCTCCTTAAGATCATTGAAAGTTGTCTGCTCTTACCAGTTCTAGTCAATATTGTAGGTTCTGGCCAGTGCAATAAAGGGAGAAAAAAAAGCAATGTTGGAGATTGGAAAGGAAGAAGTAAAACTGTCTATTCATAGGTGGCAAGATTGTCTTCAGTAGAATCTACAAAACCTACCATGGCTAATCTAGATTTGTAAATTTGCAATACACAAAATCAATATGCAAAAAGTGTGTTTTAATTCTATATACTAACAAGAAACCATTGGAAATTGAATTTTTAACAATACCATTTTCAGTAGAATAAAAATGTAGCATATTTGGGAATAAATTTCACAAGAGATATGGAAGACCTGTATGCTGGAAACTGCAAAAGATTATTGAGAGAAATTAAAGAAAACCTAAATAGAATGCATCATTGCAGTGGAATACATGTTTCTGTCTCCCCAAAATTCGTATATTGAAATCCTAACCTAACATGACAGTATTAGAAGGTGAGATCTTTGGGAGGTGACATAAAGGCAGAGCCCTCATGAATGGGATTGGTACCCTTAGTGTAGAGGCTCCCTGGAAAAATCCCTCACCCTTTGGCCATGTGAGGTTGAAGTGAGAAGAGGGCCAACAGTGAGGAAATGAGTCTTCACTTGACACAGAATCTGCTGGTGTCTCTCAGTCCCCCAACTTTCAAAATGGTGAAAAATAAATTTCTGTTGTTTATAAGTCTGTGGTATTTTGTTATAGTGGCCCAAACAAACTAGGACAGTCTTCATAGATTGGAAAACTCAATATTGTTAAGACAGCAGTTTTTCTGAAATTGAACTACAGATTCAACACAATCACAATTAGTATGCCAAAAAATTTGGTAGAAATTGACAGGTGCTTCTAAAATTTACAGAAATGGAAAGGCCTTAGGATACCTAAAATAACTTTGAAAATTAAGAAAAGATTAGATTTACACTGTCTGATTTCAAGGCATATTATGCAACAATGGTCATGAAGATGATGTGGCACTGGCTTAAGGATAGAGAGGTCAGTGAAACAGATTGGATAGTCCAGCAAATATCTCACACATACATGGCCTGTTTATGTTTTAGACAGGTGCCATGTCAATTCGATGAGGAAAGGATAATTTGTTTCAACAAATGATGCTAAAAAATTAGAATCTATGCACAAAAAATTAATTTTGACTCTTACCTCACAGCCAAAAATTAACTTGAAAAGGATCACAGACCACATTTTCAAAATGTGTATATGACAAGAAGATGTAGTTAGAGTATATAAAGAATTATCAAACTCATTAAGAAGACACACAACTCACTTTTAAAAAGGACAAACCAATTTGAACAGACAGATCACCAAGGAAGATATGTGGGTCACAAAAAACCACACGCAATAATTTTTAACATCATTAGTCATTAGGGAAATTGCAAATCAACACTACAGTAAGATAACATTGCATACTCATAGAATCGCTAAAATTTAAATGACTAACAGTATGAACTGTTGGCAAGGGTTTGGAACAATTGGAACTTTCATACACAGTTGGTGGGAATGTAAAATGCTATAACAATTTTGAAAACAGTCTGATAGTTTTAAAAAAGTTAGATCTAAACCTACTATATGTCCCAGCCATATCACTCCCAAGTATATGCCCACGAGAAATGGAAGCACATGAATGTTCATAGCAACTTTACTTATAATAGCCAAAAACTAGAAACAGCGCAAATGTCCATAAACAGGTGAATGGATAAACAAATTACCATGTATCCTTACAATGAAATACTACTGAACAATATAAAAGAATTATAATACACCCAAGAATGGATCTCAGAATAATTATGCTGACTGAAAAAATGCAGACAAAAAATATATTCTGTCTGATTCCATTTATACAACCTTTCAGAAATTGCAAACTAAACTATTGTTACAGAAAGCTGATGAGTGGTTGTTTGGGATAGTTTTGGGGAATGGTGCATGTGGAGGTTTAGGAGGGATTGCCAAGGGGCAGGAGAAAACGTTCAAGGGTGATGAGTATGTTCACTAGCTTGATTATGGTGGTTTCATGTGCTCATTGAAATGTAAGCATTTGCCAAATAGTACACTTGAAATATTTGCAGTTTATTATATCTCATGCCTCAGTAAATCTGTTTAAAATCTATCATTGAATTGTATTTATTTGTCTGCTTCTTTGGTCTGGATTATAAAACTGTAGAGTAAAGGGTCTCTATTTTGCTCAGACTGTGTGCTTTAAACAATAGAAAGATTAAAGAACGGCTAGAAACATAGCAGGGATTAATAAATATTTAACTTAAGAATAAATGATCGTAAGAATAAGTTGTTTGAATAATAAAATTACTGCCTCAATGATAGTCTTGTTTATTTGTTAGTTTTTCATGTTTGCATGATTTTACAATCTCAATTAGATTAAAATTGCTAAATTAGATTAAAAGTATCTCTGTTAACTGACCCAGAAAGCATTGATATAACATAAATACTCAATAAAAGCTTGATCTTTATTGTGGGATATGAGTGACTACAACCTTACTTTAAGGCCGCTTTATGCTTATAATAAATGTGGTCTTTACCAGTTGTTAACTATTTCATTATGATTCAGTCAAGTTTCACTTAATTGGAGTTTTATTAAATGTTATGCAATTATTCTAAAAGAGTTACTAAGAGCCTATGTTATTATTTATATTTTGTTTTGGTAATTATTTATAGTAGTTTTCTTCAATAAAACAGTATTCTACTTTATTACCTTCGAAAGTATTTAAATATAGATTGTATAAACTTGACTGTTCATTAATTTTGAAATAATTTCATTATTATCTAATATTTATTACACTACATAGTATGGCAGATTTCAGATATCACTTGCAAAATCCTCAAACTATTGATGATGCATTTGGTATGGCTAGTATAAATTAAAATAGCTCTTATTTTAATATTTGTTGATGGATGTATCTTCTGTAATCCTCATATTCTTCATCTTAAGTTCTTAAACTGTGAAGATTTGTAGAAACATTATTATTTTTATTATTTTCTAGAAGTTTGCTGGTAAGTTTCTGGGATAATTGTGAGAAGATGTCAATGTGTGTATGAGGTCTGTATATTAATCAACTGCTTTTTATGTTAGGTGGAAGTGTGATTTAAAGTACTTTTTATTCATAAATTCATGACTGATGTACATATGTAGACTCTCACAAGATACTGCCAGAAAGAGATGAAAGGGAAAGTCAGGCCAAGCAGAGTTTGAATATGAAATATGAAGTGTCAGCTTGAAGGTCAAATGGAAAATTAGTGCTTGTCTACCAATCCTTTTGTACCACTGTCTTGCTGATTCCATCATGTTGTAGTTTCTACTCTTGCATCTCTTACTTTTTGTTATTTTCTCACTTCTACTTTCCATTTTCTTCATCCTCTTTGTTTCCCATTTACTGTTGCTGCATCCAGTCGGCTCAGTGTTGCTTAGAGATTGTTTTCAACTCAATGTGTCAAGTTAAAAGTCCACACATGAGATGTAGTCTGTTTTTTTAGTAGTCATTCTTTGTAACATAGACACAAGCTTTTTAAATTGGTTATGTTTTATACTAAATTCTATCTTGTGAACCTTACTTTTTCAGAGTACATATAACTGTACTTGTTATTAAATAATCAATTTTTATAGATACTAATTCCCAATTTCCTCAGTAATCAAGGCCTCATGTAGTCACTGTATAGGAAATTTTCTAAAATCCCATTTGTCATGGTTTCTCCCAGAGACAGTGGAAAGGGACAATGAATATCAAGTCTACCTATGAACTGCAGTTACTATGGTACAATAGAAAAATTAACAGCCTTATATTAGTCAATGGGATCTGAGAGTAAGAATGTTTTACTCTCCAGTGTCTTTTGCCTTTCTAGCAAGATAATCAAGATGGGTCAAGAATGACTAGGCCTAATGTGTGGGTTGTAGGAGCACATATCCTCCTTTTCAAAATGCTTTATCATTTTCATGGTGTTTCCATCACCCTCATATTCCCAATTCTAGAATAACTACACAGATCTTTCTGTAGAGAGGTAGGAAATGCAAGGCTATTAATGACCTTAAGCCTCCAAATTGTTTTGAGGTTTCTATCTTCTTAATAGCCTCCTGAGGACCTCTGCTGCACTACAAGGTGGAACTCCAGTCATTAGGTACTGGAAAGATTCCATTGGCATCTGTGTTTCTAACGTGTTGGTGTTGGGGATGCTGCCTGAGATAAATAAAATAGATCACACTTACTGGGCACTGACTGTATGTCCAGCATCGTTCTACATGTTTTATGCCTATTACCTCCTCCAATGCTCAAAACAACCCTATGTGATAGATTATTCCCTTTTTACAGATGATGAAACTGGATCACAGAAAGGATAAGTAGCTTACATAAGATGAAGTAGCTGGTAAAGAAGAGATCTTTGAACCTTTAATTTTTGATTTTGGAGCTCCCACTGTGTTAACCACTATGTTATTGAGGCCTCTGGCCATACCGCAATTACTATCTTTAGATACTGTCTTGGCACTTTTTCAAAGATCCTGCCTATCAAAGATGGGGAAAGCAAATAACTTCATTTTTTGTTATCTAACCAATAGAAACAGTCTCCAAATAGCAATAACCAAATAATCTGACAAAAGGATATCACCAGTTAGTATTCACTCTAGATAAAGAAATGCAAATTGTTACAGAGCTTTTTTCACTGTCATAAACATGAAAACTATAGGGAAGGGAAGGTAGACCATACCAATGACTTGAGTTTGCTGCATGTGCTTGTGCTTCTTTTCCTTTCAAATTAGGTGTCAAGATTAGTTCACCAATTCTGATTCATTGTCATCCTATCTAACTCTACCCAACCAATTTATGTTTGTCATAATACTTTTGTGTATATGTAAATTAGAAAAAATGGCCTCTATTAGTGGAATTTTTGTTAAACTAGGTTTAGGATCAACAAAAGGGGAGAAACAACCCATTGAATGTCAAGTATCTCCCAGTGAGAATGCATCACTTTTTTATGAATGTCAGATTGGTAATGGCAACACAAAGACTGAAATCTACTTTGTTTTCTTTATTGAGAGTCTTTATAGCCTGTCTTCTGAAATAGCAATGATTGGAATTATTCTTAGGATTCTGCCACTTTTCAACTTTGTTCCATTTTATATCTGTTCTTTGTTTGTTTCATCTAATTCTTGCATTCCAGACTGTTTTATCCACAAATGTATTACTTCGCAAAAATCAAGGATTGTTATTCAATGTGGAGATTCATAATGTTCTTCAACCTTTTGTTTTGTTTGACCTGCTTATTTCACTCAAATATTCTAACCAGCAATATCCTAGGAATTTTTATGTCAGGTATTTAGACATAGAATAGAATTCCAAGAAGTAAATAAAAATTCTATCTGCATCCCATAATTCCTACCACTAGAACAGTTCCCAGGGTCTGATTTGACACAGGTGGGCCTTAAAGAGGGTTGGCCTATTTCCAAGCCATCTTCTATATTCATAAAAAAAAATTCATGAAACAATTATTTCAGTGTCAATTATGGTCCATATGGGCGATTATGCTTAACTGACTTCAAGAATGTTCCTTTTCTGTATTTTCATCCAAATGGTTCATAAATACATGGCAGCCTGTCCATGTATTTGAGTGAGAATAATGCTGATTTGACTGTATCTTTTAGGATAAGTGATGAGGTTTTTTTTTTTTTATTTGATGGAAATATTTAATATTTTTAAATGATGAAATATGGTAGAAAACAGTGAATCAAAGATATGAGCAAAGATATCAAACTATACCATATACTCCATAAATACATATACCTACCACGTACCCACAAAAATTAAAAGATGTAAAACCTTAGAAAATCTACATTTCTAAAGAAAAATAAGGAAAGCAACATATGTACTAGCTAGGCATTAATTTGTACCTGTTTTCCAGTGGCTTTTTAGATTCTTTGACACTAAAAAAATAAAACACTAATGACAAACATTATTATATAGTAAAGTGTTGTATCATAAAGATGTCCCAAGTACTTTTGCTTTCTGGCGTTACTTTTTATCTTTTGGGGCGACATATATCCAGATGTATTAAACTAAACCCTATCTCAAGCATTGTGAGAGGCATACGACTCTGT
>NW_016819911.1:658739-666429 GCF_001698545.2 Rhinopithecus bieti
TATTTGATGGAAATATTTAATATTTTAAATGATGAAATATGGTAGAAAACAGTGAATCAAAGATATGAGCAAAGATATCAAACTATACCATATACTCCATAAATACATATACCTACCACGTACCCACAAAATTAAAAGATGTAAAACCTTAGAAAATCTACATTTCTAAAGAAAATAAGGAAAGCAACATATGTACTAGCTAGGCATTAATTTGTACCTGTTTTCCAGTGGCTTTTAGATTCTTTGACACTAAAAAAATAAAACACTAATGACAAACATTATTATATAGTAAAGTGTTGTATCATAAAGATGTCCCAAGTACTTTTGCTTTCTGGCGTTACTTTTTATCTTTTGGGGCGACATATATCCAGATGTATTAAACTAAACCCTATCTCAAGCATTGTGAGAGGCATACGACTCTGTCCATTATTTCTATTGATTCTTGGTTTGGGGTGGCATAATTTTTAGTCTGTTCTAAACTCCTATTCCTATAGATGTCTCAGTCCTCAATTGTTATTTTCTTTAGGTTCTGACCTTGTGCTCTGCTTCTTTCTTAAGTATAGGACCCAGACATGGTTTTTCAGTTCCCCAAAGTTATAATGCAACAAGTTTACCTATGTAACTGTCTTGGGTTTGATGGATAACATAGGGAGTTTAAACACAGAAAGAACAAAAACTCAACTTAGAACAGTAGTTTTTAGAAGTCCTCTGGCCATGCTGGCTAGTAGGAATTTCTCAATGGCCATCTCTTTTCTTGGTTGTCATTTTTCTGAATGTATTATTCTCCCTCTATCAGATACTTCTCTAATTTCTAGGATTCAACTAACTGGCTGCTATATCTCAGTCACCCCTTGACCCACCAATGGAAAAAGTAGACATTTTTTTCTAAACAAAAAAAATCAGGTTTCTCACATTAAGTGATTAGTCCAAGGAAATACAAAAATATTCTAGTAAGTAAACAAAGAAATAATAAGTGAAATATTTCATTAATGTATTTTATGTATTAGGATGCTGAGCAATTTTGTGGAGCGCATCATGCTAACAGTGGAGTTGGTATCCCGTTGATAGCCAAGAGGCTGTTGGCTGCTGACAGCAGTGCCCATCCTGATTGATTGGTACCCACACCCATCAGTTATTACATACTTTGAATATCATCTCTGGCTATATCTATTTCTTATTTAAAATAAAGGCATGCATTAATGTATGATGAGTTTTAGTATTTTTGGTAGGTACTTCATTTTTTACTTACAGTTGACCCACCTCGGGTTGCTTTGCTTGCTGTCAATCAAAGATTGATAGTAATGATATGTCTTAAAGAAACAATAAATATATGTAAGAAAACTGTCTAGTGAAATACATCACTTGCTCTTTTCTTTTTTCCCAATCTTCCTATCTCAAGATCAAGTTGCAGATTTACATGATTGTGTCAGTGGCACATGGATCAGAATTTAGCATTTAAAAACATTTACATATAAGTTTTAGAAAACATTTAGCTATTTCTATGTTTTCTATCCTGTGAGATTTTTGATAAGTTAAAAAAATCTCAAAGCTGGTCTGAGTTACTACTGCTATGAAAACTGAAAAAAACAAAATTTCACTGTGGATAACATATTGAAGCATATTTGTTTAGATTCTTCTTTTAGCTGATTTTCTCTGGTTTAAGTATAAACTTCTAAAAGCAGGCATAGCAATATCTTGATCAGATATATCATACTAGGAGTCTAACTCATAGACTATTTACTTTAAGATTATATGTTTGACTAAATGTTTATAACCCCAGAATGTTTGAACCTTATTTCCAGAAATCAGTCTATAAAGTTAAGGAGATGAAAATATTTTTGTTTAAAAAAAATGCCATCTCTCCTAGGTATATAGTAATTATAATCTCTTACAAGCAAGGTCTCTTCCCCCTTTTTTTAATTTGGAAAATGTGGGAATAGTATGAATGCAATTCTATGGCAAATTAATAGCCCTGAAAAAGTAACTACAAACACATTTCTGGTTTTCTGCTGCTGGTAAAGATGTCTGCTGCTGGTTCCATTTTGATGAAGGTGCTGACATTATCACTGTGGAAAAGGAGCAGTAGAAAGGCTGCCATCTTCTCTTTTAAAGCTCTGTGTTACTCTTTAAAGTTAACACTTTTTCAAATTCCAGGTGTAAAGGCTCAGATGAACAGTGAAGAAATTCCAAGATACCTATAGAAAACAAAATTGTAGCCCATGTGTCTTTACAATATCTCAAAGCTCTCAAGATATATAACATGAATATTCTTTTTTGCACATTTTAACATCTCTGGAACAAGGTTGTGTGTTGTGGGGGCCCTGATTTCATCACTGCCTGTCCATGTGCATCAAAAACTTGCAGGAGAGAAATTCCAGGAACAACACTGCATCAACAGCACTCTTACTGCCTAGAGAACAGTATTGTGTGGTAAACGAATTTGAGTTAAAAATACTTAGGAAGACTAAACCCAAAATGTGGGTGAACTTCAGGAAGACCTTAACCAATTTGTTTTGCTTATATTTTAATTTTTACAAAGGCCTAGGAATGATAAAATATAACCTAAAGTTCAATAAGTACTAAAAGAAAAGAACCTTTTCAATAAGTATGAAGTGAAAATTCTGGGTTATAGAAAACATTGTACTATAACTTCTTTAGCAGTATTTTCCCCCCATGGTACATAAAATAATAGCATCCTCACAATCAGTACCATACCGTGATTCTGATACACACACAGATTGTGGGAATACAGAATTCTTAAATTGCTAATTTTAGCAAAATTTTTATTGTTGTTATGTTTTTTAAAGGGGTGATATGAATCATACCATATCAAAGAAGGCATTAAAGCATGTTTAGGAGAGACTGGAAAATAAATTTTAAAAGGATTTAAAATATCCTTTCATTCCATAAATAACATTCTTTTTGAGGACTACTTCCAAATATGTTCTTTAAAAGTGAACTTCAAAGTCCAACTTTGGGCCATAAGTAAACACTGTCTGTTTATTATAGACAATCATTTTGGAGGGTTTTGAAGTTTATTTTGGAAGAGGATTTAGCATTCTGCAAGTTTATATTTAAGATTGAAATATTGACTGATAGTCTTTCCTAAGATGTAATAGACATAGCAACATTCAATATTTTCAGAGTGTTTGCCATTACCGTATTTGATGATTATTATGTTTAGAAAATCCCTCTGATCCCTCTTTCGAAAGAGGAACCCAAAATTACCTCTAAATCACTTCACTGTCTATATGTAATCTATAATTTAATATTGCTAAGTGAATACAGTAACACCTCATTTTCTCAGCATTGCCGAAAATTTGTTCTATATCAGTATATCTCTTGGATAATTGAAGGATAGAAATGTAAATTCCAAACCTTAACCTTTTTTTCTTTACATTTCTGATAGAAATATTTCTGTAATACACCTTGTTGTTATTCTTAGATGTAACATACTGAAAATTGAAACTAAAATTTTGTCTTATGTGGCAGTTTCAAGAGGGAAACAGCTTCATTTGTTGATGCATCTTTGGTACAGAATGGGTAGTAAGATAAGTGGAAGCAGTCAGTGGAAATGGACTGCACTCAAAATAAATGAAACATGGGCTCATTCTGAGTATCAGTTATAGCAGACACTGGGGTTTTCTGCCTCTGGATTCCATTACCACCCTAGGCCCAGGACTCTCAAATGGGCATCAGTTCTGTAATCTTGCTGCATGATTTGACAGAGAGTTCAAATGTGTTCTGACCAATGCTTGGATTAAGCATTGCCTCATGTTGCTGCTTCTCCTCACTTTCTTCTTTATACTCATGGCACAGCTTCTGTTTTAACTGTCCAAATTTGAAATCTTGGCAGAATCTGTGATTTTCTCCATGTTCAACCTTCCAGCTAGGTCTGTCAGTTGTACCTCTGCTTACCTGTTTATATCTCTACTCTCTCTACTCTGTTAAAAAGAAAAGACTTACCATTGCCATTGCCTGGAACATTTTCATTTGCCTTATGAATGCTGACTAGGTCTCCAGTCTCTTCAGTTTCTTTCGGTGTGTTCAGCACAACTGACAGATTACCCTGCTCATGGCACAGCTGCGATTGCCACTTTCATGTTCAAGTATCTTAGAAATTCCCTGTTTTTTTTTTTTTTCTTTTAAAATTATCTTTTACCAAATAATAAAACACAATTACCAGCAGAGGCCCAACACCAACTTCCGTTGGGTCACATATGGATGAAGGGATATGGAAGTATTCTGGCATTGAGCACCACAGTCCTTTCCTACAAATCATCTGATTAGCAACCTGCTGTAAAATATCCTTGGGAATCAGGATCAAATGTAGCACTCTTCCATTTCCAAGATAAATCATTACTTGGGAAATCTGCTTTATATACTCTTTAGAAACCACTTGAGATCCATTGACCTTTCATAGCTTACCTACACATACTATGAATACTTACCTACAAATGCTATACATTTCTTCAGCAACTTGAGACGTTACTGAATCCTTTCAAAGCCCTCAATTCTTCTGATTGTGTATTCATTTCTATATTCATGTGTTTTTCACAATTTTAATTGAAATACTATTATGCATAGGTGTGCCAGGTGTTATAGACACAGAAACAGATGATTTTGCCCTTACAGAGCTTATAGACTAGCCCTTCTCATTACATTGGGTTGAAATTCATACACTTTTATTGTATATTCTATTTTAGAATTTGAAGGTCTTTTGCTTATAAAAGAAAATAGATTCTATTGTTTGTTAGCAAATTACCCCTTTCCCCAAGTTAGTAAGCTTTTTCCTTTCCTGTCTTTTCTTATTGCTTCAAATATGATGGAAAAATATTTTTTATTATCCTGATTGTCTTTCACAAGTCTCAGCTCATCTTGAATGTAGCACTTTTAACACTGATTTAAAACATACTCCTCTGTGTGTGTTTGTGTACATGAATATATACATATATATCTGTGTATGTTTTTTAACTTTATAGTGTATCATGTATTTTTTATTTAATTAAATATATTCTGAAAACATGATACTTAATGTCTGTTTAATAGTCTATCTTATTTAAGTATATCCTATGTGGAGTTATTTGGGTTCAGTCCAATTTTTTTTTTTGCTTGTTCAGCAATTTTAAATACTGCTTCTGTGAACATCTTGGTACATAATTCTTTGCCTGCATTTCTGATTATTTCCTTACGCAATATTCTAATGTCCAAATAGTGTCCAGTTCTTGTGCTCAGGGACTAAATAGGCTGGATGTTTTCAAATTGATGTCCAGTGAATATTTTTCACTCCATGATCTCTAGAACTTTTTGGATGACTGACTAGCTAGAGTGTTGCCCATCTGTGCCTCAAGATCTTCCATGTTCCCCTCCAATTTACAGCTTTGCTGCCTAGGTATCTGTAAGGACAGGGGAAGCAAGGTAAGGACCTACACATTCCTGGGTAATGATGGTAGAGGGTAAACTGGAGTATGCATGCCTACGTGTGTGCATGTGTGGAAGGTAAAGGGGCTATTGATGCTGAAGGCAACCAGTTTATTATTTCCTGTGAGTTTAGAAAATGGTAATATACAGACTTTTTAGACTGATGCTGAGTATTAGCTTAAAAAACCCTGAAACCCCAAGCCCAAAAGCTTGGCCAACTATAGTAAAATATTTTGTCTCATTTTTATTAGTATTTCTTTAGTCTTGCTACTTTTTTCTTATTTCTTCCCTCTTTTCTTTATGTAGCATTTGAGATAATGAGGAAATTATGTAATCTATTTATGTTATTTCAGTTTCAATCTTACATTATTGCTTTTAGCCTGTAGCTCAAATCAGGATCAATCGAAGGTTCTTATTTCAAAGAGGGTCCTTAAAGGCATACATTCAGTCATTTATATGGGAACTCCTTCCATATTTTAACTGATTAAAAAATTGAATGCTATAATGTCCCTTTAAGCTCCTCTATTTGGTTGACTCTTCCTGTTATGATGACTGACTTTTCATTTGTATGAAATTTCTAGAATTTAATATTTCAGCTTTGTTTTCTTTGGGATAAAGGAGCAGGATGTTATTCTACTCATATGGTCTCAGTGGATTGTATAGAGGGATTATTGTATAGAACTATGTTTCTGACATCTTGTGAAGGGGGCTTTCTTTGTCTGTGTTGACCTCTTTGTCTCATGAGGCATACTGTTGTAACTGAATTGTTGGGTCTAATTCATACCAGGAAATACATGTCTTATGTGGCCACTGTGTGTTGCTGCAATGTGTGAGCTGAGAAAGCTATTGGGCTGTAAGTTTTCCTTTAGAATGTTTTCAGAACCCTCAGGTGCTATTGAAAGTGAAGGATAAGACTGATCTCAGGAAAACAAAGGTTTTATTACACTTTCTCAAGTAATGAGGCTACCTAGAGAAAGTAAAAAACAAAGCAGTAAAAGTCGTACATGTGGTGCCATGTGCCAACAAGATAAATGGCTGACCAAATATAAAAAAGGCCCCAGTGGGTCGCTGCTAGCCTAAGGTTATCTCCTCATGCTGCTGTGGATCTTTCAGAGGAAAAATCAAACACCTGCATCACATCAAACAAATATATGCACCTGAGGTTTGTGCATTTTCCCCCATTAACCTGGCCTCTATTTTCAAATAAATACAGTAGGCTATAAAGGTTGAAAATTAAACATTGGCTTGCAGCAGATGAAGTATGAGATGCTTGACTAAGCTACCGCATTGTCATCATTATCCTCATCTTATTTTGGACCTACAAATTAAAGGTGACAGTGGTTAAGTTTCACTAGAGATATTGCAGTGTTATATAATAGCAATTTTGTGAATAAAAATTTTTATTTTTCACCTGACTCTATGTATATCTAAGGTTTGTTACTAAAGCAGTGCTCTCAAGTTCTTGAGTGTTCTTATTGAGTTAAAATGTCTGGATAGACCTAAAATAGAAGGATCACGCCATTATGACAGTCTGCTGCATCTATGTTCTTGTGAAGCAGCAAACTGGCAAAATTGTCAAGGATGGACCTGAAGAAGGTCAGTAGAGTGACCGCAGTTGACAACGTTGAATCTAAAATAATACATTTCCAGCTTCATTTTCTTTATATTTCTACCCTGGGATCACAGCAACTGTGCTATAGCACTGGCAACATTCAGAGTACTGTCCCTTTTTATTGGACTCACAAGAAATGTATTGGACCTGAGCTTTTTGGATTTAGGAGGGAAACTTGAGTCCATACATAAGGTGTAAACAACTGTTACACTCCATTTCCAGAAATTTTATAGGAATTATTTTATAGTAGCAGTATACTCTGAGAATAATCCCAATATTTATAAAAACTTAATGGCTAAAACATAGACTCAAACTTCCATTTTAAAGGTTTAAAATTTTTTCCTAAAACTTAAGAGTAGAAAATGAAATTTGATCTTATCTTTGGAGAACTCTTTCACCACATAAAATATTCTTTTAAAACTCCCTGTAAGGGGCCTTCATCACCTGCAAAAAAAATTAAAAAAAAATCTAAAATCATTTTTCAGGCTGAGAAATTAAATGTTCTGTTTAATAAAATAAGTTGAGTGTCATTTTAGTAACATTGCTCCTATACAGTAATTTTTTATTTTTTATTTCTAAGTCTGAATTGAATTTGCTTGAAGACTTCCGAAATCAAAATTTAAGGCACTGCAGATTAAAAAGGATTAATTTTTTGGG
>NW_016819911.1:666449-682667 GCF_001698545.2 Rhinopithecus bieti
AAAATTAAAAAAATCTAAAATCATTTTCAGGCTGAGAAATTAAATGTTCTGTTTAATAAAATAAGTTGAGTGTCATTTTAGTAACATTGCTCCTATACAGTAATTTTTTATTTTTTATTTCTAAGTCTGAATTGAATTTGCTTGAAGACTTCCGAAATCAAAATTTAAGGCACTGCAGATTAAAAAGGATTAATTTTTTGGGAATGTGCATTATTTCACTATAAGTTTTTGCACTCATAGAACTGTAAGACTAGACCAAACTTGGAGGGAAATAGATAGGTGAATTTCTCTTTATTTTATACTAGAAATGAGACTGAAAAGGGAATGGATTTGATTAGGCTTGGCACAGTGAAATCTGGGCTGAACTGCTGCTATTCCACTACTAAGGTTATGATAGATTAGATAAACCAGATTTAGGGAATTAATTTAAGTTGCTTAAACACATTTGGCATTTGGCCAACCATCCTATCACTGGGCAGTGAATAAGATGTGAAATGTGAGAAACAGGATAATTTCCTTTCTGGAGTCCTAAAGAGTTAGTGGTAGCCCAGACTGTAGGCAGAATTAAATGAACAAACAGGATTGCCTTCTGTAGAAGATGAGATGCTCTTGATACATGGAGGCAAACTCAGAACTTAGTGGGTGTTCAGCTAGTAGGGAAGCTCCTGTGAGATGTCGCAAGTGACAACAGAGGAATGTCTGGAACCAGAGGTGAGAAGCTATAGCCAAGACATATTTGTAAGACAATGTAATCCTTCCCTGGGAATTCTTAAAAACACAAAGGTTAAAAAATCTTAGTAGATGTGGACTTCCTATAATGCACAGAATGGGATCTCATTCTAAGATAATTGGATTTTTGTTAAAAAATTAATAATAATTAAAATAAATGTTAACCATAGTAATTTAGAAAAGAAAGAGGTTTATTGGACTTACAGCAACACATATGAACTTAAATCACACATATGGCTTGCAAAGCAAAAAATTACTTAAGAGGCGTGGAATAAAATTTCAAAAATTCATTATATCAACTTATTGCTCAAAATGCAAGAATTTTCTTATCTGCTTTACTGGCATAAATTTGACAAGAATAATTTTTCATAACCATATAATGAATGTCATGTGTGAGATTATAGATTACAAACTAAAATTATTAGGCTTTCATATCATTATTTTCTCAAAACTTTCATATTTTATTTTATGTACATAATTGAACAATAAAGTAGTAGCAAAAATAGACTACTTCAGAATTATGTATGTAACATATTTGTAAATAAAAATGTTGTCTCACTGTTAGCTCGCTCTTAAAATGGAAAAGTCCATTTAGAACATATTTCAAATACTACCCTTAAAATTTGACACTTTCACTAGGCTCCTGTAAAGCACAACTGCAGCTATAAATTAGAAGAAATGATATAACTTTATAATAACAAATGCATCCATTAAGTTAACTGAACCAGCAATAGTTTCATTTTCTAGATATTCTTTTTGCTATACAGACCTAACACCACAAAGAAATCTGTTAAAATCTTAAAGGTAGCCAGGCACGATGGCTTATGTCTGTAATTCCAGCACTTTGGGAGGTTGAGGCGGGCGGATCACTTGAGCTCAGGAGTTTGCAACCAGCCTGGGCAACATGGTAAAACCCCGTCTCTATAAAAATACAAAAAATAGCCTGGTGTGGTGGTGCATGCTTGTAGTCCCAGCTGTATGGGAGGCTGAGGTGAGAGGCCTTGAGCCCAGGAGGTTGAGGCTGCAGTGAGCTGTGATAGTGCCACTGCATTCCAGCTTGAGTGACACAATGAGACCCTGTCTCAGAAAATAAAATTCTTTCATATCTGTTTAAATACTATATCAAAAGAGTCAGGGAAGATATATAGACTGATAGAATTAGGGGTAACAAAAAAAAAAAAAAAAAAGCCCCACTAAGTAGATCCATCTAGGTTCAAAATCCTGGAGGATATCTTTAGCCTGTTTGGTAAAACTCAGCCTGAAGAGCCTGGGTTTATGTATTTTCCAGAAGCAGCAGGATTTCTTAAGACACAAAGTTTAACACTTCTTATATATAGTACTTTAAATGCTTGAGAATTTTTTTTTTTTTTTTTTAAACAGACTTTTACTCGGTCACCCAGTCTGAAGTGCAATGGCATGATCTCAGCTCATTGCAACCTCTACCTCCCAGGTTCAAGCAATTCTCCTGCTTCAGCCTCCTGAGTAGCTGGGAATACAGGTGCCTGCCCCCATACCCAGCTAATTTTTGTATTTTTAGTAGAGGTGAGTTTTCACCATGTTGGCCAGACTGGTCTTGAACTCCTGACCTCAAATGATCCACCCACCTTGGCCCCTCAAAGTGCTGGGATTACAGTCATGAGCCACCGTGCCCAGCCTTGCCTGAGAAAATTAAGAGCACATTCAGGATTCTGGCGGATGGCCACAATTAAGTCAGCTCCATAAATGACCTTAAAGTTTTCCTTTTATTAGTCTCTGCTCACTCCTGCACACGGATGAAGACTGATTGTTTTGTTCAGTTCTGATTTTTTTGTTCAGTATAAACAAGGTTCAGTACAAATAAGGTTCTTCAGCATTCAACAAGAAATCTGATGGGCAATGTGTGTATTTGTATGTTGTATTACTCCATTTTCACACTGCTGATAACGACATACCCAAGACTGGGTAATTTAGAAAAGAAAGAGACTTGTTGGACTTACAGTTCCACATGGCTGGGGAGGCCTCACAATCATGGAAGAAGGAGGAGCAAGACACATCTTACATGGGTGTTAGCAGACAAAAAAGAGAGCTTGTGCAGGGAAATTTCCATTTTAAAAACCATCAGATCTCGTGAGACCCATTCACTATCATGAGAACAGCATGGGAAAGGCCCGCCCCCATGATTCAATCATCTTCCACTGGTCCCCTCCCACAACACATGGGAGGAATTATGGGAACTACACGATGAGATGTGGGTGGGGACACAGAGCCAAGCAATATCATTACACCTTTGGCCCCTCCCAAATCTCATATCTTCACATTTCAAAACCAATCATGCCTTCCCAACAGTCTGCCAAACTCTCAACTCATTTCGGTATTAACTCAGAAGTCCACAGTTCAAAGTCACATCCAAGACAAGGTAAGCCCCTTCTACCTATGAGCCTGTAAAATCGAAAACAAGCTAGTTACTTCCTAGATACAATGGTGGTGCAGACATTGGGTAAATACAACCAATCCAAACAGGAGACGTTGGTCAAAACAAAGGGCCACAAGGCTCACGCAAGTCCAAAATCCAGTGGGGCAATAAAATCTTAAAGCTCCCAAATTATCTCCTTTGACTCTATGTCTCATATCCGGGTCACTGTAATGCAAGAGGTGGGTTCCTATGGTCTTGGGCAGTTCTGCCCCTGTGGCTTTGCAGGGAACAGACTTCCTGTCAGCTGTGTTCACAGGCTGGCATTGAGTGTCTGCACCTCTTCCAGGTGCACAGTACAAGCTGTCAGTGGATCTACCATTCTGGGGTCTGGAGGATGATGGCCTTCTTCTCACAGTTCCATTGGGCAGTGCCCCAGTAGGGACTCCATGTGGGTGCATCAACCCCACATATGCCTTCCGCACTGCTCCAGCAGAGGTTCTCCATGAGAACCCTGCCCCTACAGCAAACTTCTGCCTGGGCAATCCTCACATTTCCATACATCTTCTGAAATCTAGCCAGAGGTTCCCAAACCCCAATTTTTGACTTCTGTGCACTTGCAGGCTCAACACCACATGGAAACTGCCAAGGTTGGGGGCTTGCACCCTCTGAAGTTACAGCCTGAACTCTATGTTGGCCCCTTTCAGCCATGGCTGTAGTGGCTGGGATGCAGGGCACCAAGTCCCTAGGCTGCACACAGCATGGAGATCCTGGGCCCAGCCCACAAAACCAGTTTTTCCTCCTGGGCCTCTGGACCTGTGATGGGAGGGGCTGCCATGAAGACCTCTGACGTGCCCCAGAGACATTTGCCCCATTGTCTTGGGGATTAACATTGGGCTCCTGGTTACTTATGCAATTTCTGCAACTGGCTTGAATTTCTCCTCAGAAAATGGGATTTTTTTCATTTCTATCTTGTCAGGCTACAATTTTTTCAAACTTTTACACTCTGTTCCCTTTTAAAACTGAATGCCTTTAACAGCACCCAACTCACCTCTTGCATGCTTTGCCACTTAGAAATTTCTTCCATCAGATACCCTAAGTCATCTCTCTCAAGTTAAAGTTCCACAAATCTTTAAGACGGGGCAAAATGCCAGTCTCTTTGCTAAAACATAGCAGGAATTACCTTTGCTCCAATTCCCAACAAGTTCCTCTTTTTCATCTGAGACCAATTCAGCCTGGATTTCATTGTGCATATCATTATCAGCATTTTAGTCAAAGCCATTCATCAAGTCTTTAGGCAGTTCCAAACTTTCCCACATTATCCTGTCTTTTTCTGAGCATTCCAAGCCGTTCCAACCTTTGCCTGTTACCCAGTTCCAAAGTTGCTTCCACATTTTCGGGTATCTTTTCAGCAATGCCCCACTCTACTGGTACCAATATACTGTTCTCACACTGCTGATGAAGACATACTCGAGACTGGGTAATTTAGAAAAGGAAGAGGTTTAATGGACTTACAGTTCCACATTGCTGGGGAGGTCTCACAATTATGGCAGAAGGCAAAGAGGAATAAGTCACATTTTATATGGATGGCAGCAGGCAAAGAGCTTATGCAGGGAAACTCCCATTTTTAAAACCATTAGATCTCATGAGACCCATTCACTATCATGAGAACAGCATGGGAAAGACCTGCCCCTAAGAGTCAGTCATCTCCCACTGGGTCCCTCCCACAACATATGGGAACTATGGGAGCTACAAGATGAGACTTGGGTAGGGACACGGAACCAAACCGTATCATATGTGTACCAACTGGCTTCAGTAGTAATCACAGTGGAATCAATGTGGATGAGATAAAGTTCAAATCTAATTTAACTCATGACTCACGACATCAAAATTATCAGTGTTAAAATAGCAACTTACGATTGCAATAAGGAAACACAACTTGTTCTCCTGGACACTTAATCACTTTCTGCCCAACAGCCCTAAGTCTTAAAAAACGTAACAGAAGATAGATTCCCTCTAGATCCTTACACTGTAGCTTAGACAGCAGTCTGTGGTATAGACATTTCTATGATTAACTAAAGGGAGCTCTCGAATTAGAGCATGGTGTAGATGTTCTCAGTAAAGCCTCGACTTATGGACATCATTTATTTTTATGTCCTGTTCTGGTAAGCAGTCCAGCCTGTGAGTTCTACATTTTATCAATTGTTTTTAGAAAAGTGCTGTTCTTTCCCAGTATCCATTGTAAATCCTAGTTGTTGTTTCTATGTGCAAACTCTGGAGTCATGCATGCCCTGTGGTTTCTTTGAAGCCTATGGGTTTCTGTCAGGATTTATGTATATGTGAGCCATAGTGCTGATGCAGGTTTTAAATTTCCTTTCAGTGTGGGTCACTCTATATTTGAAGTCTAACCTGAAATGTCTTCACTGGCCACAGCATCATGACACTTTCTGAGTAATGGCAATAAAATACCAGGAAACAACAATGGTGGGCAATATTATTTCAGTGCCTTCTGACCATACCATATGAGGTACATTTGTGTTCCTGCTAGCATTATGAAGAAGACACTGGGATGTGCATAATGTCTAGGTGCCCTTGCCCTAGAAATAGAAAAACTAGGGAAAATAACTGAAGAAATGATTTCAGAAATGTAGTCTGGACCCATGTGTAGACAGAAGGAACATGTAATGAGGCTTACATTTCAGGATTCAGAAGACAGTTTGTGGTGCTCTATAAGAGCAGCAAGAGGCATTCAGGTATAGAAGTAACATTCTAGAGTCTCTGTTCCAGGATCAATGCTAAGTTACCAGATAAAGTAGCTAGATGTCTAAGTCAGCCTGGGTTGCCGTAACAAAATACTATATACTGTGTGGCTTAAACAACAGTAATTTATTTTCTCATAGTTTCTAGAGGCTTAGAGGGGTCTTCAGGTCAACGGTAACAACATACTATAAGCTGCTGTGGCATAACAACAGTAATTTCTCTTTCTCAACCGCAGTTCTAGAGGATAGAAGTACAAGGTCAAAGGTCATTGCCAGTTTCTGATGAAAAGGGCCTCTTTCCTGACTTGTAGATGCCCACTTTTTCACTTGTGTTTCTCAAAATGAGAGAGAGAGTCGAGAGCAGCGGGGGGCCGCCGGGGGGGGGGGGGCGTTCTGTGTCCTCTTTGTGTGTTCTTTTTTTTACTCGCGCCCCCATCGGCCGCCCAGGCTGGAGTGTAGTGGCACCATCTTGGGTCACTGCAACCTCTGCTTCCCGTGTTCAATGGATTCTCTGCCTCAGCCTCCCAAGTAGCTGGAATTACAGGCATGCACCACCAGGCTAGCTAATTTTTTGTATTTTTAGTAGAGATGGGGTCTCACCATGTTGGCCAGGGTGGTCTTGAACTCCTGACCTCAAGTGATCTGCCTGCCCTCAGCCTCCCAAAGTGCTGGGATTACAGGTGTGACCCACTGGGCCCTATAGTCTCTTATAAGAAAGTCAGTTATATCTGATCAGGGCTCCACCCTTGGGACCTTATTTAACCATAGTGACCTTCTTAAAGGCCTTATTTCCAATAGAGTGTTATGGGGAGTCAGGACTTCAACACAGAAATTTGGGGGAGGAATGCAATTCAGTTCATAGCACTAGATATCACACAAGAGCAAATCCCAAAAGACAGAAGTAGAACTCATATCAGGAAACAGGGTGAGCATGATGTGTACAACAAGCAGGCTAAGAGTAGGCAAGGATGGCTTTGAGCCATTTGTCAAAGGGTGTGCTATTTTCCCAGTTTTTTTTTTTTTTATAGGGTATTCCCTAATAATTTATTTAGAAAATTTTTAAGCCGACCATTGGAAAAAAAATAGTTCAAGGAATACCTGTATTCTCTCTTTTTTTTTTTGTTTTTTTTTTTTTTGGAGACGGAGTCTTGCTCTTTCGCCCAGGCTGGAGTACTGTGGCCGGATCTCAGCTCACTGCAAGCTCCGCCTCCCAGGTTTACGCCATTCTCCTGCCTCAGCCTCCGGAGTAGCTGGGACTACAGGCGCCCGCCACCTCGCCCGGCTAGTTTTTTGTATTTTTAGTAGAGACGGGGTTTCACCGTGTTAGCCAGGATGGTCTCGATCTCCTGAGCTCGTGATCCGCCCGTCTCGGCCTCCCAAAGTGCTGGGATTACAGGCTTGAGCCACCGCGCCCGGCCGGAATACCTGTATTCTCTTCACATGAATTCACCAATCATTAACAATTTTGGAGGCCCTGTTTCTTTCTTTCTCTTTGTTGAAAAAATATTTTCTTCTGGCCAGGCGCAGTGGCTCACACCTGTAATCCCAGCACTTTGGGAGGCCGAGGAGGGCGGATCACCTGAGGTTGGGAGTTTGAGACCAGCCTGACCAACATGGAGAAACCCTGTCTCTACTAACAATACAAAATTAGCCTGGCATGGTGGCACATGCCTGTAATCCCAGCTACTCAGGAGGCTGAGGCAGGAGAATCACTTGAACTTGGGAGGTGGAGGTTGCCATGAGCCAAGATCCGCCATTGCACTCCAGCCTGGGCAACAAGAGAAAAATTCCATCTCAAAAAAACAAAAGCAAAACAACAACAACAACAAAAATATATATATTTATGTATATATATATATGTTCTTCTATATAACCACATTATAATGATCACATTTAAGACATTTAACAAAGATGTCATAGTTGTATCTAATTTGTAACCCATGCTTAAATTTCCATTACTGTTCCTACGATGTATTTTATGGCTATATTTTTTCAGTATTCAGTCAGTGGTCAGGAATTACATTTAGTTTATATCTTTTCAATGTTCTTTAATTTGGAAGTTTCCCTTCTCTGTTGGTCTTTTATGACATTGACCTTTTGAAGAATCTAGATCACTTACTTTGAAAAATGCCTGATGATTTGGATTTGTCTGAATGCTTCTTCATGATGAGATTAAGGTTAGCATTTTTGGTGGGCATAATATGTAGGTGGGGCTGCATCCTACTCAGAGTGCTATGGCTGAATCATGTAACATCAGTGTGTCCCATTACCAATGAAGTTTAATCATTAGGTTGAGTTGGTGTCTTCCAGAGTTATTCATTGCACAGGCACCTTTCCCCTTACCTGTTGGGTGATATTTTGAGATTATTTTAATATCCTGATTTTAAAAATTCACTCCCATTCACTTAATAACTTATCATCCATTGATTATTCTTCCCTCAAGCAATTATTATATTGGTGGTTGAAAGCTGGAGATTTTCTAACTCTATAATTCTTTTACATTTACTAGCCCTCATTCTTCTGTAAAAAAGACCTTTTCTTTCCCCAACTTTGTTTTTTTAGTGTCATTACAGACCCATAGATTCTTGATTTTTGTTCAGTATGTTACAATCTATTACTGTCATTATTCTTTTTAAAAATTGAAGTATAATAGTATAATTTGCATATAGTGCAGTGTACGGATATTAGATATATTTCAGATGAGTTTGGACAAGCATACATATGCAGATAATTAACACCCTTATCAAGATATGGAATATGGAATATTTCCAACACCCCAGAAAGTTTCCTCAAATTCCTTCCTAGTTAAACACTATACTAATTCTAGGCAATCACTTTCCCTTATTAATTTTACGACTCAAATTATTTCAAATTTGGCCAATACAAACCTTTTACACTGACTTCTGGGCCTTTTTGTCATGCTTCCATCCATTTTTGAGCACTGCTTCCTTTCCTGCACACTCATCTTTTGACTTTACTTAGGTGTTTTTGCCATATTAAGGTTGATTTTAATGTAGCTAAATAATCATTGTTTTTTTCTTGATTGTAGCTGGATCTCCAATTATAGTTACAAAGCCTTTCCCCCACAGGTAGTACCTGTATGGTTCCATCATTTACATTGAATTTCTTATGTATTTGGAGTTCATTCTACTGAATATGCAGAAAGAAGCCACATTTATCATTTTCTCAAAGGTATTTCGGTTGTCCTAATGCCATTTGTCAAAAATTCCAGCTTTTCCTCAGTGATTTGAGATGCCGGCTTTGTTATACATTAAGCTTCCATGTGTACTTGGGCTGTTCTGCACTTTCTATTCCAGACCACTGGTCTTAATTTTACTGTGTCTTATGTCAGGATCATAACGTTTATTTCTGATTGTTTCCCTTTGCCTAATATAATTTGCCTATCCCTTTTTCAGCATTTTGAAACAATTCATTTTAGATGTCTTTTATATTCACCATGCCATTGGCTTTTACTCTTTGAGCCAACTTGGAAACCTCTTTCTTTTAATAGATAAGTATGTTTATGTTTACTATCATGACCATTTGTTCCTAACTTTTTCATATTCTTTTCTTGTATTTACTATCAGTTTTATGTTGTTTACTGTGCTTCTTTCTCTCTATGATCTGTTCTTTGCCAAGTTTTCTTTTTTGTATTCCTTTCTGAATTAAAAAATGTGTATGACTGTGCTAGTACATTATGCTTTTTAAAATAATTTCAACTTTTATTTTAGATTCAAAGAGTACAAGTTCAGGTTTGTTACATGGGCATATTGCATGATGCTGAGGTTTGGGGCACAACTGATTCTATCACCTAGGTAGTGAGCATAGTACCCAATAGTAAGTTTTTCAACCCTTTGTCCCCTCTCTCTGTCCCACCTCTAGTTGTCCCCAGTGCCTATTGTTGCCATCTTTATGTCCATGAGTAACCAGTGTTTAGCTCCTACGTATAAGTGAGAACATGCAGTATTTGGTGTTTTGTTCCTGCATTAATTTGCCTAGAATAAGGGCCTCCGGCTACATCTATGTTGCATGATTTCATTCTTTTTTATGGCTGTGCCCACTTGTTTTTGTTGACAAGTGATGGCTGTATAGTGAGGGAAGCAGGACACTTTGATGAAGCCATTTTAAAATTTCATTTTCATACAGTCGTTTTGACTGAGAAGAACTTCACAGAGCAGTTTTGATGAGACTGTATCAGCATGATTCTGTACAAATATAAAAATTTCAACATTTTATTTTCAAAAGATATCCCTTTTACTTATTTTATCCCTATTCCATACCTTACAGGAAAATTTTCACTTTCTCCTTTAAGAAATTATTTTATTCTTAAACTGTTAATGGCTGTGTTTTATTTATGTTTTAAATCTTCAGCATGTTTTAAATTATATAAATAGTATATGCTTCTGAAGGCAAATTCAAAAAGTATAAAATGTATAAAGTTATACATATACATGATAAGGAAGTCAGAATTATCTGATCCTCTCTATTCCCACATCCTAGTGTTCACTACAGTTAACAGTTTACTACAACCATCCCAAGAATAGTCTGGGATTATTAATTAAGCAAACTTTTAGTTAAGTTCTCAAGGATAAGCGACTAAGTCTTAGTGAAATGTTCTAATGCAACTGTATAAAAACAATATTAGGTTGGAATTTTGGCTAGTGCACTAAGATAATATATGCTGGACTTTAAAGTGAGATGAGAAAAATATTGATGCAAAATTGTCAAAGGAGATGTCAAAACTATTTTTTGTTATTTTAAGCTCTTTAACTCACTCACAAATATATAACATTTAGGAGAATTGAAGATTAAATGGAAGATTTTTGGTAGGGAAATATTTATATGCTATAACCCTTCTAACACATGGTGGGCAGGGTGGTGAAATTTGTGCCTTTACACTCATTCAAGAGAAATGGGCCTTGAAAAGACCATTTGGAGTATCAAGTATTCTCTGGGAAAAGCAGACTGGGGTCTGACTCCCACCTGAGAAGTCTAGTGGACAAGGGGTCAAGTTTGATAAAGTGGATGATATGAACATCATAAACTGAGTGTTTTTTCTCAAGCTGATATAAAAACAATACTTGAATAATGAATAATATCACATTCATTGCTTAGAAATTACATACAGAAAGTTCACTTTGAAAATAATTTTCGATATGTGATAATTCCTACTCTTAGTTTTGCTTGAGCATTCCAGGGTAAGATGAAATAAAAATGTATACACATATAAGCACACACCTAAATAATTTTAAATATAATGCCATTTTGTATCATATAATTTTTCTTTTTCATGAAATTTGCAAACCCAGTTTGGAGAAAAAAATATGTCAAGTTACATTACGAGTCACTGAATTGCACATTTAAAATTGGTGAATTTTACTGCATATAATTTATACCTTAATAAAGCTAATTAAAAATTGCATTATCTGGAAAAAATCCGTTAAAAGTTGTCAGAAAGAGTAGAATAATTCACTACCTTGGTAAATGTGCATTCATGATATTAACATATTAAAACTTTGATAACCAGATTACAAAATATAAAATATTCTCTTGCTTTGGGTCTATACCAGTCATTTATGTTTGCTGTCTTTTATGTTTACTTTCCCACTGATTTGACATCAAATCCTGGCCCATTATATTTAGAAACTAAGCTATCACTTTTAAAAATATAGGCTCTATGCTTGCCAGATGGCTTTGGAAGTT
Organism: Rhinopithecus bieti; assembly: GCF_001698545.2. Taxonomy (NCBI): domain Eukaryota; kingdom Metazoa; phylum Chordata; class Mammalia; order Primates; family Cercopithecidae; genus Rhinopithecus; species Rhinopithecus bieti. The sequence continues at coordinate 678,030 of NW_016819911.1, forward strand.
CTCCCAGAAATGTTTTCATTGTCATAATCCACTTCACAATCCCATCATGAATGAGATCATTAGGGAATGACATCATTTTCAATACCTCCTAGATTATAAAATTTAAAAAAACCCTCATCTTCTATTTGTTTCCCTTAAATAATCATGTCCTAAATGAATCAGGACATAATTTCTAAATTACACACCCACAAACACACAAGGTAACATGAAATCATATGACTAGAGGAATTTCTCAGGACATAAATAGTTGTGTGTGGTCATAAAGTGCTAAAGGCTTTAAAAAATACTCTGGGAATATACTATGCCAGGCCAATGGGAAGAATCCACCAAGAGATGGCAGAGCAGACAAATTCAGAACTGCAGTAAGAAAGCACCTAGGAGCTTTTCTGCATTCTTTACTCCTTTGAGAGACTATATAGAAAGTCGCCACTGTCTTTAAAAAGAGGGATTACATAATGAGAGCTTCAAATTCCTATTTTTTTATTTGGTCATACATACATGCATATAGTCAGCAAATATGTATGATACAAATTCAATATGTAATAGGATAAGCACTAGAGATAGAGTTGTGAAGAAGTTAGATGTGGTCTCTGCTCTCATGGAGCTAAAATGCTAGTTGGCAAGGCAATCGACCAGTAACAAATTACAGGGATAATTTTACATTTCAAATGTTGTCAGTGTTATAAAGAAGTTCATGTTTCTATAAAAGTCTCTATCACAAGGTCATAAGCAGATCTAGAGGGCCATGAAATCTTCCTTGGGCTCAGCTTTAAAAGACAATGAAGAATTAACTACAGGAGGCAGTTTGGTGTATGGTGTGTGGAAGAGACTGCTCCAGAGAGAAAAACCTCATGTACCATGTTTTTGACACAGAAAATTACACTACTGTGGTAGTAAGCTGATGGATCAGAACTCTGAAATTGGGGAGGAAAAAGCAGCTTTCTTTCACAAAAAAAAATTGCCAACAGAAAATATTTTGGATAAAATATTTCCTCCTTTAAAATGAAACATCCCTTAAAAGGATCAAATCAAGTCTATCTTAGAGTGAATTATTTTAGAAAGTAAACAACATCACTTTGTAATTTGGTTTTCAGGCAATGGTTTGGGAGAGAAACGGGGTGCTGAGTGAGGGCCATGTGTAGAACTATGTGGCTTATCTACTCCAAACTTCAGATTGGCATTATGGTGAAGTCCATTTAAAGATTCTATCCCAGTGCCCTGATAACGTTAGCTAATTCAACAGGGTGTAGTTACAGATGCCTGTTATATCCCAGCCACTGGCTGGCCTCAGAGGTCTTGGCGTGTCTTACTGCAGTACCCATATTGGTAATGACAGCAATAGCCATAGAGACACAAATGAACAGGAATGATAGAGATTTGGCTTCTGAGTTTTCTTTCGCTTTCTTGCTGGGTGGCCCTAGTCTTCCAGGTGTGTGTCAGAGATTATTGCAAATAAGGATAATTATAGTCACAGCTGTTCTGAGCTGGTCTGATTAAGATAGAATAGGAGGTTTTCTTATGCAGAGAAATAGCTTCTAAAATGATGCCAACTAATGATAGAAATTTAAGACAAGACCCAATGCCATTTTGAAATTATAGATTATTTTGAAGCTGAATAAATCATTTGCTTTTCTGGGAAAGTGTTACGAGTGTACAGTCTTATTTTTACCATTTTTTACGGGGGATGTTTGCATCACAGAGCATTTGAAAACATTGTTAAACTACACTTCTGGCAGGTGGTATTACTGTTCACTATTATACATGATGCCCTTTTCTTATATACAGTTTATCCCTCCCAGCTTATTGCCACAGCACTTCCCTGCTTCCTGGTGTGGAAGGTGTATGTTTTCCCTCCTTTGCCACTGATTTTGAATTAACCACGTAATTTCTCTGGCCATTGGAATGTGAACAGCTATAACTCTGCTACCTGAAATTAGAGGCTTTAAATGAAATTCTAAGGAATAGCTTAGTATTGTGGTTTTCTTCTCAGCTCCATAAATGGGTATGTTCCACACTTTAGCTTACATGATTAAAACAACCTATAGAACTGAGTTAAGCAGAGCCCCTGTAGTTACATCCATCTAATAACTGCCTATATGAAACATATTATAAGAACAAAATACTTGTTTTTGTAAGCCCATGGGATTTAAAGGTTGTTATGTAGAAGGCTGAACAGTATAGAATTTGATACTTAGAAGTGGAGTGTTATCAAAATAAAAAACTTGAAATATTTGGCATTGATTTTGGGGGCCAGAGACAGCTAGCAGTGAGAAAACTTATTAAAGGCTAGAAAATGGGCGACACATTTTATGCAGCAGCAAAATATTTGACAAAATATTTTGGCTTCCAGTAAAGAGGATTTGAAATGTTACTGATGTGAATTAGTCATTAGAAACTGCATTTGATAACACAAGAAAAAGAATGAGTGCAAAAGTAAGTGACTTGTTTGACACAGGAGATGAAAAGGAGACTAAAGAGCTGAGAAACTCCAGGATTTGCAGGCCTGGAAAATCAAACTGTTTCTCATCTCTAACTGGCGAAAAGATAAATATTTTGAGCCACAAAGGCTAATTAAGACTCAGTATAGTACTCATTTTAAGGACAAAGACCAAGTTAATGCCTGTGCACAAAACCTGATTGGATTAAGGCATCAGTAAATCATTTCAGTTGGACAAAATGTCTTGGGTGGGAAAAGAAAACCAATGGAATAATCTCATAAAGTCTGATAAGCTCAAATACCTGTAATCAAGTTTAGACAGAGAGACAGATTTGTAAAAGAATAGAGAGTGAGTCTATTAGTACATAGAGGAGAATAGATTAAATGGACATTAAAAAGGAGAAAAGTTAAAACTTAAAAAAGTTTTAATGCCAAGAGTATTGCCAAAAATAGAAGAGTGTGTGGCTTTTTATAGCTTAAAATGTCTTCCCTACACTCAACTTTCTGAGGATAAGATGGCCAAAAAAGCTGCTCACCCCAAGAAAGGAATATTTTATAACTCTTTTTTCAGATTTGGCAACAGAGAGTAAAGAACAAGGAAGAAAGAGGCTGGTGCCTGTAACCCTGGAGAATATTCTCTGGAAAGTTAATTCAAGTTTCAGACCCCTAATCAAAGACTTAATCAAAATAGTTTCCTCCGTCCCCAAGGCCAGCCTGTTTGCCCAGTGGGATTTCAGAACTGCTACCTACTATGAGTTTTCTGTTTTCCTTTTTTTTTTTTTTATTAATTTCACGTTCAAATTGAAATGTTTATGTGTTTTTTCTGCCTCTGCTCTACCATTTTGTGGTGGGTGCTTGTGAAGAAGATAATTTGTTTACTTAGTTCATGTGTCCAGATCAAGATTTGCCATTTGGATCTGATGGCGATGAGATCATGAACTTTCAAGGCTGAAGTTTGGATTGGTTGAAACTTTTAGGATGTCTTCCATGTGGCTGTAAGTAAATTTTGTGTGTACAGTGAACAAAGTGAGTATCTGTGACCAACAAAGGCAACTGAGGTGGATTGTATTTACAGTTACTCACTTCCTCCTTCTAAGCAGGAGAATTACATATCACTGCTGATTGCATAATTTGGCATTGACCACGTGGCTTACTTTGTCCAGTGAAATATAATGTGTGCCACATATAAACAAAAGCTTTAAATGCAATGTCTTGTTTAAACTAGGCCTCTTGCTTTTCTTCTTTTCAAATATTTATGAGAATGTCTTAGAAAGGGCTGCTTCTTTAGCCTGGGAGCAGGAATGGGGAGACACATAAAGCAGAGACAACCAGAGCCAGGAAGCTATCTCTGAGCCAGTGATGTGTAAAATCAGAAAAAGTTAAATGTTTATTTCATAGTCCACTGAGATTTTGGATTAATTGTTATGCAGCAAAACTGACTGATACAGCACTTAAGAAATTAGGGATTTTTCAGGATTGATGTGTTTAGCTTCATGAATTCAATCTTGATTGTAAACCTAAAGCACTTGTAAGAGTACCCATATAGACATTCATGGCTTCTTTTTAGAAGCTTGCATATTCTCTTATCTTCATGTTTTTAAATATAAAATTTAATTTGTACAAATCAATGGAAATTTAGATGAACTTTTATTTCCTTAAAAGTCCTATAAGTGTTGATAATTTTGACATCATGCTGTTTTGGGTTTCATAATTGTATGATAGAAAATATTTGGGGAGGAAAAAGAATTTGTTTTCCCTGAGTGTTCCATAGGGGGAAAAGACCCTACTATTAAAACAAACCCCATATTAAAAAGTGGGTTTGGGAGGGTCCCACGCCCACGGAGCCTCCCTCATTGCTAACACAGCAGTCTGCGATCTAACCGCAAGGCAGCAGCGAGGCTGGGGGGGGCGCCCGCCATTGCTGAGGCTTAAGTAGGTAAACAAAGCCGCTGGGAAGCTCGAACTGGGTGGAGCTCACAGCAGCTCAAGGAAACCTGCCTGTCTCTGTAGACTCCACCTCTGGGGACAGGGCACACTTAACAACAACAACAACGAAAGCAGCAGGAACCTCTGACAGCTTTGAAGAGAGCAGTGGATCTCCCAACACAGAGGTTGAGATCTGAGAAGGGACAGACTGCCTGCTCAAGTGGGTCCCTGACCCCTGAGTAGCCTAACTGGGAGACATCCCCCACTAGGGGCAG
>NW_016819911.1:686261-695443 GCF_001698545.2 Rhinopithecus bieti
AATTCCTCAAGGATCTAGAACTAGATGTACCATATGACCCAGCCATCCCACTACTGGGTATATACCCAAAGGATTATAAATCATGCTGCTATAAAGACACATGCACAAGTATGTTTATTGCGGCACTATTCACAATAGCAAAGACTTGGAATCAACCCAAATGTCCATCTGTGAAAGACTGGGTTAAGGAAATGTGGCACATATACACCATGGAATACTATGCAGCCATAAACAAGGATGAGTTTGCGTTCTTTCTAGGGACATGGATGCAGCTGGAAACCATCATTCTTAGCAAACTATCACAAGAACAGAAAACCGAACACCGCATGTTCTCACTTATAGGTGGGAACTGAACAATGAGATCACTTGGACTCGGGAAGGGGAACATCACACACCGGGGCCTATCATGGGAAGGGGGGACGGGGGAGGGATTGCATTGGGAGTTATACCTGATATAAATGATGAATTGATGGGTGCTGACGAGTTGATGCGTGCAGCACACCAACATTCCACAAGTATACATATGTAACAAACCTGCACGTTATGCACATGTACCCTACAACTTAAAGTATAAAAAAAAAAAGTGGGTTCATAATTAATTACAGGTGGGCCTATCTATGTGTGTGTATATAGAAAAGTTTATATTAATTTAAAGCAACAATTATAGATGAATTAACAGTTAGCAAGTAATAAAGCTGGTAATAGAGGAAATATATGAGAATATTTAAGTCATGTTGCAGGGAGATTTTAACAGTTAAAAATATCTTCCTCTTTCATAGACATGCAGACTTATAAACCAGACATAAATATCTATTTAAGACGGTTCAGTCATGTTTAGTGTAAGTCATGATTATGTGATTTTTAAAGGCAGTCATAGAAAGACTGAGAAAGAAAAATACCTTAATTGTACTAGCGAATAATAATGACAGCCTATAATGATGAAACATTGTTTTTAAGGATAAAAATACAATTTTATGGTTACAATGGCTGTCCTCAATACATTGGTTGACATTAAATGTCAGACTATCTAAAACTGTTCATGTCTCCAGGAGCCAGTCCTTACTGAGTTATAGTGAGAGGTATAAGAATTCCATTTGACAGAATGTCGTGATGAAATCGATCTAGAATCTCTGCAAACTGCTGCTATTTTCTCTTTTGCTTCCTTCAAAATTTCTGGACGTTCTACTCAGTAGATACACCCGGAAAACCATGGGAAGAAATTAGTGTGGGATACAGTAATACAATGGGTAGTCAATGAGAAATAAATAAAATCTTTATTTGGGATCTGCAAAGAAAAGAAATAACAAAAAGAAAAGAAAAATAAAACCTTGTTTTATTCAGGGAAATGACACTATCAGTGTAATAGTCAGACAGTTTAAATACTATGAATGACCTAAAGTTGTTATATAATTATGGATAGTTTATTAATTTGGAGGAACAGATAGCATGTTTTTCAATAATTCATAGAAGAAAGCATTTCCATGGTCATAAAAATGTATTTCTCAAAGAAAATATATATAGATTTCAAAGGCTCAGTAAAAAGACATTCATATCCCAAGGCAGGATTTAGCGAAATTTTTACTGCTCTGTGTTGAATGAAGATCTCTGTAATATTTGTCTATGTTCAGGCTTATCAGAGGTTAAATGCTGAAGATGGTAATGCCAAAAAAGTTATCACTTATCTGTTGTCATTTGAAGGGTAATACTTAGAGTTTCAAGTATTATTTTCTGGGAAATTGGGGATTTTCTTGGAAAGCTAGCTTTTAGAATTAAAGATGTGAAAATTTGTGTGGTGGTAATTTGATCATGAGATCAACAGGGATTGACCTCATAAAAAGATTTCTAAAAGTCTTACATAACTTTGATTCATGTGGCATAAAGGTTAAATTATTTTTTGGATCTTAGAAAAAGAAAATAATTATGATTACTTTTGGCATTTATTTCAATCAACATAAAGCATGTACATTATATGACATGCCTAATTAAGAAAAAACAGAAAAGTTTACGTTATCCAAAATTTAATTCTATTACAATTTTTTTTTTTCATGAAAACACTTTCTTGTTTCTTATAGGAAAATATATTTTCTGGAATTGGAGTCACTATTTTGAGCCTTTCACAGATATGGTTGTTTCCTACCACTAGTACACCTTCTTATAATAAACAGCCACAAAAAGCTAGATGCCACTGGCTGTATGGACCTGAATTTTCAGTAAGAACTCCTATTGATTTATTGAAGCCTTTGCAGGGATCAAGAATATGTACAACCACCTAAAATATGCTAATATAGTTTGTCACTTTGTGGCATGATGTTGAATAGCTTAAGCTTTGGGTATTGATAGATAGGGTTTGGACTACTAGCTCTATCATTTACCAGGTTAGGTAATTTTCTTAACTTCTCTAAGCCTCAATTTCTTCATCTGAAAAAGAATAATAAGAATAACTAGACTGGGCACCGTGGCTCACACCTGTAATCCCAGCACGTTGGGAGGCTGAGGTGGGCGGATCACCTGAGGTCAGGAGTTCGAGACCAACCTGGCCAACTTGGCAAAACCCTGTCTCTACTGAAAATACAGAAATTAGCCAGGGGTGGTGGTGGATGGCTGTAGTCCCAACTACTCAGGAGACCAAGGCAGGAGAATCACTTGAACGTGGCAGGCAGAGGTTGTAGTGAGCCGAGATTGTGCCACTGCACTCTAGCCTGCGTGATAGAGCAAGACTCTTTCTCAAAAAAATGAAAATAAATAAAAAGAATAGCTAACTTACAATTTGCAAAGATGATTAAATAAGGTATTGTATTGTATATAAAAGTACTTACTGTGTTTCACACGTTGTTGGAACACAATAAATGGTAGGAAAAATGCATTTTCTTATTTATGCTCCTGTATTAGTCCATTTTCATGCTCCTGATAAAGACATACCGAAGTCTGGGCAATTTGCAAAAGAAAGAGGTTTAATTGGACTTAACTGCACATGACTAGGGAGGCCTCACAATCACAGCAGAAGGCAAGGAGGAGCAAGTCCCATCTTACATGGATGGCAGCAGGCAAAGAGAGAATGAGGAAGACGCAAAAGTGGAAACCCCTGATAAAGCCATTAGATCTCGTGAGACTTATTCACTACCACGAGAACAGTATAGGGGAAACTGTACCCACAATTCAATTATCTTCCACTGGATCCCTCCCACAACACCTGGGAGGTATGGGAGTACAATTCAGAATGAGATTTTGTTGGGGACACAGAGGCAAATCGTATCATTTCACCCATGGCCCCTGTCAAATGTCATGTCCTCACATTTCAAAACCAGTCATGCCTTCCCAACATTCCCCAAAGTCTCAACTCATTTCAGTGTTAACTCAAAAGTGCACCATCCAAAATCTCATCTGAGACAAGGCAAGTCCCTTCTGCCTAGGAGCTGTAAAATCAAAAGCAAGCTAGTTATTTCCTAGATACAGTGGGGGTACAGACATTGGGTAAATACGACCAATCCAAATGGGAGACATTGACCCAAACAAAGGGGCTACAGGGCCCATGCAAGTCCAAAATCCAGTGGGGCAATGAAATCTTAAAGCTCCAAAATGATCTCCTTTGACTCTATGTCTCATATCTATGCCACTGATACAAGAGTTGAGTTCTCATGGTCTTGGACAGCTCTGCCTCTGTGGCTCTGCAGGGCACAACCTCCCTTTTGGCTGCTATCATGGGCTGGCATTGAGTGTCTGTAGCTTTTCCAGGTGCATGGTGCAAGCTATCAGTTAGGGGTCTGGAGGGTGGTGGCCCTCTTCTCACACCTCCACTAGGTGGTGCCCCAGAAGGGACTGTGTGGGGGCTCCAACCCCACATTTCCCTTCCGCACTGCCCTAGTAGAGGTTCTCCATGAGGACACTGCCCCTGCAGCAAACTTCTGCCTGGGCGTCCAGGCATTTCTATACATCTTCCGAAATCTAGGCGAAGGTTCCCAAACACTAATTCTCGACTTCTGTGCACCCACAGACTCAGCACCATGTGGAAGCTGCCAAGGCTTCAGAGGGATTGCACCCTCTGAATAATATATTGTCAGACAATAAATATACTGTCTGACAAAATGTATCACTGTATAATAATGCTAGGCCGGTAGACAGTCTTCAAATATTTTTGTGGACTGGGTAGAAAGCACAAACTAAATTACCTGAAGTATCCAAATCATATTTTCCAGTGGCATTATGAATTTAATTTTAGGTAATGACTATTCCCATAATTATCTGTGAAATCTCTAAAAATTCCAGGAAAAAAAAAATCTTACTACCCCTACAAAACTTATTCTATTAGCTAGTAGCTGTGTGTGTGTGTGTGTGTGTGTGTGTGTGTGTGTGTGTGTGATTTCTAGCCTAAATCTTTCCTTGAACTTGATATTCCTTTTATGTTGCTTTTGGGGAAACAAATGAAAAAAAGTTAGTCATTCTTCTGTCTAAAAACTGTCTATATATTTGAACACAGTTGTTAACCATTTTACGGCCTTCCCTCTGGGAGACAAGCACATGTTTAGAGATGCACTGTAGTTCTAGCAAGGTTAATGGTAACAACTTTAAGGAAAAAAATCTATAGTATGAAAAATAAAGAGTGATAATAAAAAGATATTTAATTCTGAGATGGATTCTACCTTAATATATTATTTTTAAAATAATAAACTACTAACTCTTTATGACTCAATGTATCCATCTGTAAAATGGGGATAAAATGCTGATTCCATGATCTGTGCATAATATTTTAAATGACATTAGTTACAAATGTAACTAAGCAGATACGATATAAAAGAATCCTTTACTTTTGGCTAATTATAAAATACATTTCTGGTGTTCCAACAGTACATAAGCTACCTAGGGGTTGATACAGACAAAAGACAGAGAAATATTGGGTAGAAGAAGGTGATTCCCTGGCAAAGGTCCCACCCTCAAGCCTGGATACTCATGGCCTTAAATGGAAATAGGCATTTCTGTTTTAGCACCCAAAAGTTACATTTTGGCCCACCACGCCCCCCTATCCTAGATCCATATAAACCCCAAACCCCCAGCCCCAGAGGGAGATGAAGAGACAAACAGAAGAGCAGAATGACAGCAGAGTGGTGTGGCAGAGAAAAGAGAAGAAGCATCTGAACACCAAGAGGAATTCAACTGGGGACAGTTGGTGAGGAGATTGACCGCTGGGTGAGCAAACCCCAGGAGAAGATTAATTTCCCACTCCATCCCTCTTCCAGCTCTCCATCCATCCCATTGAGAGCCACCTTCACCACTCAACAAAACCCCCACATTCACCATCCTTTAAGTCTGTTTGTGACTCCATTCTTTTGGAATGCTGGACAAGAGCTCAGGATACCAAAAGTTGTCATACTGATCCTCTGCCCTTGCAAAAAGGTCCACTGAGCTGAGCTGGTTAACACTTGTATTAGTCTGTTCTCACACTGCTGATAAAGACATACGTGAGACTGGGCAATTTACAAAATAAAGAGGTTTAATGGATTCACAGTTCCACACGACTAGGAAGGCCTCACAATCATGGTGGAAGGTGAAAGGCATGTCTCGCATGGTGACAGACAAGAGACGAGAGCTTGAGCAGGAAAACTACCCTTTATAAAACCATCAGATCTTGTGAGACTTATTCACTATTATGAAAATAGCATGGGAAAGACCTGCCCCCATGATTCAATTATCTCCCACTGGGTCCCTGCCACAACATGGGAATTATGGGAGCTACAATTCAAGATGAGATTTGGATGTTGACACAGCCAAATCACATCAACACTTAAGCTGTGCACTGTTTTAGTCTACAGGCTAAAAGAGTGCACTGTAACACTCGCCCACTTGGGCTCCTGCACCTGTCCATCTGTGTGCTCCCCCTCCAGTAAGGAGTTTGAGCAGTGGCAGTGACCCAACAGATGAGCCACACCCCTGTCACATGTCCTGCAGTGGGGGTCACGGAACTCTCCCATTTTAGTGTGATTTCTGATGATCAAGAAATTTCTTTACAAAACAGGAGGATGGAAAGGATGTGGCCAAGAACACAGGTTCCAAGTCAAACAGCCTTGGTTTACTACTAATTAAATACGACCTTGAGGAAGTCACTTAATATTTCCTACCTTGGTTTTCCCATCTGTATAGTGAGAATAATAATAATAATCCTTCCTTCTAGGAATTGCATGAGTTATACATGAGAGAAAATATGTAAAATTGGTAATTATCAGTATTATATATTTGGTATTATAACTAATTATAGATAGAATTACTTAAAATTACTTGGCATAAATTACTCAATATTTGGCTGTTTTCATGACCACTGTTAACTGACTTGCTACCCTTGGGCAAGACACTTAATTTTTCTGAGTTGTCATTTACCATGTATAAAATGCCCATAAATCCCTATTTTGTAAGTTTGCTTGTTGGAGTCTATAAGCTTCTAGCTCATAGTTTATGATTAATATTACATTTTTCTTGTTTATGCTCTTTTTGACCTCTATTGCCTTTTCTATTTCACATTATTACTGTTATTTTTAAAAACTAAAGTCATTGTCTTTCAGCAGGAATTTATCTAAATTTAAAGGGTTTGCCCAAAATGAGTGATATATGCATCAAACGTTCTAACTCAATTAGAGTTTGAAATGCTTCCTTCCGTACCAGCACTATCACTGTGAGGGATGTGGGGCTATCAAGGACCACCTGTTTTTGGGTGATTGGCAGGGAACCTGTAATCCAGGGGGGCAATTCCCATGGGGCCTTGCACAGTTGACACTACAGGCTGGCTCCTTTGCTGAATAATCCACAGATGGGCTTCAGGGCTGCTCCCTTCTGTAGATGAGGAGCTGTGCATGTCAGCACTGGCCTAGGGGTTTGTTCTACAGGGCCCTTTGGCTAGCCATCTCAGGGGCTCTTCTGGCACATTACAAGGTATCTCTCCTCTCCTTGCAGATCTCATCCTGCCTTTCCTGGGCCCCTGCCCTCCAAGGCCAGGCCTCACCTGTTCTGTCCACCTCACCAGATTCAAGTGCCAGGGTATCTGCCTTTACCTCCATTTTTTCTGCAGCCTTTACTATGGCATATAACTCATCCTCTGTTCACCTCAGGGACTTTCCCTGTAAAAGCCCAATTTGTAAAACTTCCTTGACATCTTGAAAGACCCAAAGCTCCTGTGGGAAATGGAAATACCACTGTGTATTCAGCGAGCAGCCTTGAGGTGCAGGGAAGAAAGGAAAACCCAATGTTGAAAGTGAATATTCCAGGAACTTCTCTCATCACTTATGTGGGGCCACAGTGTTGCTTTGTTGTCCTCTGAATGTGTGGTGCATGAGTCACTGTATCTACTTCACCATAATACCTGAACTTTAGGAATCTCATCAGTTCTGCATTTTAGGAAGCTCTGTAAGCATACTTGGGCCCAAGCTTTATCTGTGCTTCCAAGAACATAATAAAATTGTCTATAATATCTTGGCTCAAGAAATTGAGAAAGCTTCCAACCCCACTGGAAACAAAAAAAAAAATATTTTTTAAAAAGAAAAAAATTAAGGAAGCCGTTCACAACATTTGGCCCATAACTCCTATTTCTAACTATATGTTGAATATCTACTATGTGCTAGGCTCTGTAAAAATTATAGTTCATGTTAGTGGCTCCTGTGAGCTCTGAGTACTAGCCTTATTTAATCCCTGTAATAATCCCAGTGAGTGGGCATAATTACTACCATCATTCTACAGGTGAGGAAACTGGAACTTGCATGGGTTAAACAGAAGGAGGGGGGAGGATTGGGCCTGGAAGGCAGGCCTGCCTGTTAGAAGGCAAATATTCTGTGTTTGACCACTCTGCTCTCCCATCTTATTTAACTAGAAGCTGCCTTCTTGGAAATTTTAACTATTTGTTAGAAGCCTCTGATAAGGAAGAATGCATTTTAAATGTATGCATTCATTTAAAATGGCTCATGTTTTATATAAAAAGAATAGCCTCTTATCCCATCATTCCTGTAGGCTTAATTTTCTGATTATCCAAACACAGGCAACGTTATAAAATGTCAAGTTAGAGGACTGGGGACAAAGATGTTGCTAGAAGTAAGCACTCAGGGACAAGTGGTAGTGACAGTGCGGGGGAAAGACAGAGACTCTACCAACAAAACAAAGCACAACACCAGAGCACATCCACGGCAGCAGGGACCTCATCTGACCTGTACGCCACTGAACACCCAGCACTCAGGAGAACACGTCTTTGTTGACAAGATTAACAAATGAATACGTGTTAGAAAACACTGCAGAATGCTGAGGCCTTTTGGTATGAAGAAAAATCATTTCTCAAAGAATGTTCCTTGTAACAGTGGCCCAAATATGTTTTTAAGAAAAAAATAAAAAATTGTGCATCTAGTTAGTTATGTATATACTTCATATTGTATTCCAATCTGTCATTTTTGCCATGCAACTAGCTCTGGAGCTATCCTTCAGTTAAGAAATCTGTTTAGTTTGGTTTTGTCCCATGTTGTCCTTTTGATCAGAAAACCTTTTTTATATAACACCTGAAAATGTGCTTGGAAGCTGTATTTTGAGAAAGACAAAAGTACACTTCTGAATGCTGGTACAGGGCCAGCAGTTGTACATCTTTGATGTGCTGGAAGGCTCTGCTATTTTAGAGCTAGTTCAGAAAAAAATGAATGGACTATGTAATTTATGTTAGAAGCCAAGATAATGACAGAAATTTAAAAAAAGGTATCCAATAAGACAAAGAAAAAATTATGTTTTGGTATTTAAAATGTTAACATTTTATAAATCTGTTCTTTTACATTTGCTGAGGAGTGCTTTACTTCCAATTGTGTGGTCAATTTTGGAATACGTGGACTGTGGTGCTGAGAAGAATGTATATTCTGTTGATTTGGGGTGGAGAGTTCTATAGATGTCTATTAGGTCCGCTTGGTGCAGAGTTGAGTTCAATTCCTGGATATTCTTGTTAACTTTCTGTCTCGTTGATCTGTCTAATGTTGACAGTGGGGTGTTGAAGTCTCCCATTATTATTGTATGGGAGTTTAAGTCTCTTTGTAGTAATGGCCTTCTTTGTCTCTTTTGATCTCTGATGGTTTAAAAACAGAGATATAGACCAATGGAACAGAACAGAGTCCTCAGAAATAATACCACACATCTACAGCCATCTGATCTTTGACAAACCTGACAAAAACAAGAAATGT
>NW_016819911.1:698174-734382 GCF_001698545.2 Rhinopithecus bieti
TGATGTACTGATGGGGTTTTGGTATAGGTGTCCTTCCTGTTTGATAGTTTTCCTTCTGACAGTCAGGACCCTCAGCTATAGGTCTGTTGGAGATTGCTTGAGGTCCACTCCAGACCCTGTTTGCCTGGGTATCAGCAGCAGAGGTGGAAAAATGCCTCTGACAGTCTTCTCCTCTTGGTTCTGGCCCCAGCAGGCAGGCCTGTATGGATGACATTGGCTGGTTTCCTTGATTTCTAACTGCTAGTGAGGTAGGAGATCCCCAGGGGGCAACTGTGAAGTCAGGGTCTAAATGTCCTGCCTCCTTCCCTGCCCAGTCGCTTCAGGTTGGTTGCCTCTCCCCACATGACTTGCTCTTTCTGGGTTCCAGTAATACCCACTCTCTTTGTCCTTTCTGATGGACACAACCTCAATACTGCTAGCCTGAGATATTGCACTCTTCTCTATGATCAGCTTATACTTTTAAAAATAATTGTTTCAATTAAATCCTCTTTGAATTATCCTAATTGAGTGTACCAGTCATTTCCTATGTATTGTTTATCTTCTTTGTGAGTGAGTAGTTGGTTATTTGGAATATGTCTGTATAACACTAATATGATTTGCAGTTACCCTGATAATTGATTTAACTGGATAAATATTATTTTGTTTTAAATTTCCTAAAGAAAACTTTTTTCTTTTTCTTTTTTTTTTGCTAGAGAGTCAACTCTGACAGTAGAATGTAATGGTTAGATTAGGTGCAGATACTCTGGGATGAAAATGGTTGGGTTTTAATTTTAGTTCTGTCTCCATTAATTGTGTGACCCCAGGTAAGTCATTTAACCTCTCAAGTACTCAGTTTATCAGTAAAGGATGGATTATAATAGTGGGTGACCTAAAGATTATAATGAACATTTTAGAAGTCAATATTTAAAAAGCACTTAAAACAGTGCCTGGTACATGTTAAATGGTAAGTATTTACATAATAGACATTATGATTTTATTGAGTGCCTATTGGGTTCTGAGAAGTATGTTAAATACTTTTTAATGTTTTATTCCATTCACTCCTGAGAACAATCTTGTTAAGTCAATATATTCATTTAATAGAAGAAATTGAAAATCAGAGTAATTAAATAATTTGCCCCAGACCGCATGGAACTAAACAGTAAGGTTGAGCTTTGAAGGCAGATTGGAATTATATCTTTATTGAATTAAATCACACACACAGAGAATATATACATATGAATATATACACAGACTTTACATACTATATATGATACTTAATACATCATATTTAAATTTACAGAATACTGTGCCTGGCATATCATAGGTGCTCAGTAAATGTTGCTTCATCTCACTCCTAAATCCCACTTCAACACACTGATTCCGTCTTATATGTAAAGGAGTAAAATGAACTTTCTAGAAGTTCTGTGCATATAAACTGGAGAGAAAAAGGATGTAACTTATCTAGACCGCCTAATCTCTCCCTTCTTCCCACTGTCCCAAGATAATAAAAGCATTAAATTAACAACGTATTTGAAGATATACAAAATTTGGATTGTTTCAAACATACTAAGATATTAACTTAGAAAGCCAGGGAGGGCTGTGATTGCTGCAGTGGATGAGTCCCAGATAACGAGATCAAAGGTGAGCAGGAGTCTAGCCAGATGTCTCACTCAAGGGCTCTGCCTGTTTTCAGAGTAACTGATGGATGATGAGAGAGGTTACATTGGAATGCTTTTGAATGCTGTACACGAATGTCATAAATGTTAGAAGTTTTATCAATGAATCAAATGGCTTTTGGCCAACAACAATTTGTTAAAGCACCACTCACTTAAAACATTATCTGATTTTATACAGACATAACTAGGAATTCAATCAGAAGGGACTTTTTCTCGAAACCATCATAAAACTTACCCATACCACTATTATGCCAGTGTTCCACATGGAATTTGAAAATATCATTTGAGTTAAGAATTTTAAAAATTCCAAAGTATTATTACTTTGTTAATTATCAAAGTAACTTTGTTAATTGCAAATGTTATAGGCAGAAGTTAGATTTAAATAACGGTCCTTTAACTCCAAAATTCACATGTTTTCTTCTGTACATACATTGTCTCCAACTTCAGATATGCATATATGTATTTTTTTCTTTAATGCTATCAAAGTGACTAGCTCATTAATCTGTAAGTTTTGTGCTGGAATATCCAGGGTAGTAGTTACTAGCCAAACGTTACCCATTCCAATTAGTTATTAGTTACTCTTATCCTTTCCCTTAGAAGTTATTTATTTATTTATCTAAAGATTTGCCTTCTTTAGTCTAGGTCTAGAGAATCTTACATGATCCCCAGCTCTTTTTTTTTTTTTTTTTTTTTTTTTTTTTTAGAAGGAATTTTCTTCTTAATAAACAGGAAGAAAACACGAAAAACAAGTTGTTGTTTTTTTTTTTTCACTTTCTTAGTTGTTTTACTGAAAAATGTCTTTGGACTCTACATTTTATTTTTCTTTTTGGTTTCTTGAGTAAATGTGTTCATTGTAATTTCAGGAGTAGTGATATTATTATAGCAGTTAAACTTTCTTATTCTTTGACTTCTGACTTTGTTTTAATTGGTCTTATTCTTAAACCAAGTTCAAGAAGTATAAATTTTTTGTTCCATACAGTTATTATTGACACTGTTTTAAAATCATTAGTGGAATCACTATGTTACATGGCTTTATATGGCTCTTACTACACTTTTTTTTTTTTTCTGGGACTAGGAGCTGATTCAACTACATCTTCCAAAGAGACCAATTATTGATTCAGCTTTGGTACCCAAATGATACTGAACAGCAGATGAGAAAACCTTCTTATGTTTGCTTTCCAATTCTCCCTAGGAACAGAATCTCTGACCCACAGGCTGGGAACTTCCTGGTCACCTTGAAGTCTATCTTTAAGTATTGACAGAGTTATATAATATTTTCCAAAGTGCTGTGGATTTACACACCAACAAGTATCAAAGGGGAAGGCAGGAGCCCTTGTCCTGTGAACCAGGACCCAAATGCTAGTTGAGGATAACTTACACATTTGAATGTTGGGTAGTCTCTTTCTGTGGAAGGCCTCGGTCTTCGGCTCAGTTCCAAGTAGGCAGTTTTATCCCATTGACAGAGAAAAGCATTTGGTAATTTATCAGTGGTAACCTTAGCATTTTATGGTATGGAAAGTGCCAAGTTTTCTTAGATTTATTAAATGCTATTGTTGTTTTAGACTATTATGTATTCTTTTTCTTTTAGGATAATTTCTCTCCTTCTCAGACACTCTGTCTTACCTTGAGATATTTAGTTGATTTCTGGGAAGTGAGAAAGTATCTCCGAGGAATGATTTTACTGGAAAGGCCAACCATTTGATCATACCTCTAAAGAGTGTGGCAGAAAAAGGATGTTTCTTCCAAGTAGAAGGACACTACATAAATGAACCCATACACATCAGATGGAATGTGTCATATCATTCCTTTTCAAATAATAAACAGCGAATTGTTAGAAAACTTACACGTCAAGTGTGCAAACAATTGGGCAAAAACTAGAGTCTCAGAGAGTAAAAGAAATTACCTGGATCAAAAAGAATTCAGACTGGGGCATGTAAGAGTTTTAATGACAATGACACAATAATCGTTGCTGATAGTAGCTTCAGTCATTAGATGCTATTTTTCTTCATCCAAACAACATAGTATAGTGTTTAAGTGGGTAGACTTTAAAACCAGGTCATCCGGGCTTGAATCCTAGCAGAGCCATCTTAGAGCCATGTGTCCTTGGGTCATTTACTTATTCTCCCTAGTACTCAGTTTTCCCATATTTAAATAAGGGATTGTAATACTACTTAACTCACAAATGTTATGAAGTTAAATGAGTTATTTAAAAGTATTTAGGACTAAGTCTTGCACAAAGAAAGTGGTTTTTAAATGCTTGTTAGGTTAATATCATAATATCAATATATTTATAATGTTTACTGGGCAACTGCGTTCAAAGATACTGTACTGCAACATTGTCCCTGCCTACAAAGGATGTTTAGTCAGGAAAACCTGATAGCATTCAGATATGAGAAGATGGATGCTAAATATATGCTCTTGGAGATAGTGATTTGTAAAATTTTAAAGTTATTTAATTTTATTTTAACTAGAAAACTTGAAATGGTTACTTTTTATTGTTAACTCCCTAAGAGTATATACTTCCCTTTACATATATGTATATATATGTGTGTGTGTGTGTGTATAATATATATATAAATCACAGGACATAACAAAGAATTAGACACAAAGTACTTGTTTTTAAAAATGAATTAACATTTACTCAGGTAGATATCAAGCTACTTCATTTTATCTTGTAATTGGGCTAAATGTAGCCCTTGGTTATATAGACATGGCCTTTGAGTTTCAAATATCATCATTGGTTGAACTGTTCATGTAAAACTCTCACTATAGTTTATTGTATAGGGGATTTATTCAAAACTAAAACCAGAATGCTTTATTTATACTAGCTATAAACAGAATAAAATATAAATTTATTAATGTCATATTTAAATAATCCATGTTTATAAAATAATATTTTAACAATTATAATTCTGTCGGGTGCAGTGGCTCACGCCTATAATCCTAGCACTTTGGGAGGCTGAGGTAGGTGGATCACCTGAGGTCAGGAGTTCAAGACCAGCCTGGCCAACATGGTGAAACCCCATCTCTACTAAAATACAAAAATTACCTGGGTGTGGTGGTATGTACCCGTAATCCCAGCTACTGGGGAGGCTAAATCAGGAGAATCACTTGAACTCAGGAGATACAAGTTGCAGTGAGCTGAGATTACACTACTACACTCCAGCCTGGGTGACAGAGTGAGACTCTGTCTCAAAATATATAATTCATTCTATCAGGCTTCAATATAAGCAATTGAGTATTCACCTAACAGAAGTAAAATTAAAAGGGAAAATTTCCAAGATTATTTCAAAAGACAGACAAAATACATTTAAAATGGAAGGAATTTACTCTTAAGGCTCACATTTAAATATCCTGCATTTGTAAAATATTTGAATTGGAATTATATCAAGCTATATCTGAATAATGGTCTAATCACTTAATAGTAATGAAACTAAAAGAAAAACACAACATTTCTTTAGGAAAGAAACAATAGAATTTTGCTGTGCTTCAGAATCTTCCAAAGTAGGCTCATTGAAGGGCTGGATTCTTCTACAGAGTGGGGGAATGGGGGAATACCCAGTGCTTGGGTATAAAGACATTTCTCTTTGCTAATGGAAAATATGTTAGGCCAGGAGTATCTCTCAATGATGAATCTTCTTTGGATGGCCGCGTTATCTTGAGTAGAATGGAGAGGTAGAAAAAAAAGTTCTCTTCCTATGAACTGCCCCCTGGAGCTCTTCTTTCCCATGTGACTTCTGACTGGGGGAGGAGGCAGAGGAAGAAAGATTGGACCTGAATTAGGTGTACATAAGTTGTTGAGATCATCCTTTGGGTCATTTCTACTGGATTCAACATTTGAAGATGCCCAATCCTAAGGGTTAACAAAAGACAGTAAATTTTGGTTTCCGCTGGTCTAAAGAGAGTATGCCAAGCTAGACACAGCAGGATAAATTGCATAAGGCTTCTGTGGAGAAATTGTTGGAAAATATAGTAACTTGATGGAGGAACCATTTTCCTATGATTCTAGATCCATTGAGGTAACATTTTGGATACATTCACTCAGTCCTTCAACTATCACAACTTAATGCTACTGCTTTCTTGGTGGACTGATAATCCAGAATATAACATGGTGGTCCTCTCCGACTTTTGACATATGCCTTGTTTTAAGCATCAGGGATATAAGGAGCTCTTTTAAATTTAAGGAATTAAATGTAAGCTCTACCCCATTGATTTTTTTTTTTTTCTGTCATTTGTATTTTCTTTTCTTAATTTTTTGAGTTTTCTCTTGGCCAGTAGAGATTTTGATCAATTACTGTGAACAATTACTTTTCCCCCATGGGAAACCATTTGCCTTTAATAAGAGCAACTGCTTTTTAATTTTTCTGTTAAAATGTTTGCTTGTTTTCTATAGGTGTGCATCATTTCACAGTTATTGGCAATGGTTCAATGGTTTCATCTGCTTTGAACAGTTTCTTCTCCATCATTAAGAGGTAAGTTCTCAATTTATTGAATATTGCCATATATGTTATTTACTTTGTTTTCTCAGTGAAGGTCAATAATGTCTTTAAGTTTTTTGGTGAAGATTTCGAATATCACTTTCAAACTGTGCACTTTCTATCTTCAATGAAGTCAGTTTAAACATTTTAAAATCTCGGTTTGGAGAATTTAAATTTGATCTGTAAATTTATTATATATAATAGAAACATGCTTGAGAAGGTGAATATTATAAAATAATTTTAATAATTGCTGATTTTTCAAAGAAAATCTCTGGAGTATATAGAGCTTTTCTAAACCAGTCTTATATTTTTCCCCTGAAGACCTGTTATGAATATGTAGCTGGAGACACTTTCCCAAATGTAAACAAGGTTGGAATACTTTTCCCAATGTCTGCTGTTGTAAACATTGTCCATGTTTAATAATATTAATATGTTATGATATAAACATTGTCTATGTCTAATGATATTAAAATGTTATTAACATCACCATGAACATTCAATATGCAACTTTATCTTTCTATCTTTGGCACCAGAGGAAACAAGTAAGTTTCCTTTCTTGGTGTGTGTAATGTGACATATACCT
This sequence comes from Rhinopithecus bieti, assembly GCF_001698545.2. NCBI lineage: Eukaryota > Metazoa > Chordata > Mammalia > Primates > Cercopithecidae > Rhinopithecus > Rhinopithecus bieti. The sequence goes on from NW_016819911.1 coordinate 704,891, forward strand.
GCCATTGGACTATTGTCACAAAGTTACCAACTTAAGCCAATAGTTTTCCCCTCCTCTTTTGCAAAGTAGTGGATTATTAGGGAACTGATGTCAAATGACTTAAATTTAAAGCTTTGTGGAATAGCTCTGTGTGTTTGTGTGTGTTTGTGTGTGGTGTGTATTTGGGGAAATGCTTATTAATATCTCTGTTATTGATCTTACTGTCAATTGATGTGCTTACTCAACTGAATAGTGGCAATCTTATTATCTATTGCTACATGTGCTGTGAGAATGCAAATAGTTGTTTATCAAAGCCTGGCTTGTCATAAGATTAACTTTTTGTTTCTATTCAAATGTAAAGATGGCAACAATGAAACTCTCTCGTAAAATGATCTTATTTTCTTCTGTATTTCATTATGGTAAAGAAAATTTTAAAGGCATTTTCAAAAGACTATAATGTATTTCACCTAAATAAATCCCTCTCTTTAAAAACATGTATATATAGCATATGTATTTGTGTATAAGCAGAAGTTTTGTTTATGTCTGTGTATACAATACACTTACCTCTTTTCATTACAGGATAGAATGCAAATCTAGGAAATCCTCTCAAAGGGGATTATCTTTTAACATATTTGAGTCAATTTTAGGAAAGCAAACCACAAAACTTGATTAAATTACCAACTTTATTTGATTTTGTTTATTTTTAATGAATTCTGTTGTGATTTTTGTCTGGATAAAATTCAGGCTGCATACTGTACCTTTTGGAACATATCCATCAACAAATTGCAAACTTCTGCAACTTCCACATTTTTGAATTATCCTTTTGTTAAACTTTTTACAAAATCACCAAAGGAATCAAGAAAATATCATTTAGCAGGACTTCGTATAACTTTTATACTTATATTTGTTATAAGATCTGGGAACATTGATTTCCAGTATAAACCCAAGTATTTTTATTAAAAACTTGTGTTTCTGTTGTTAGTTGGAGAGCATCAAATATCCTACTTGTTTACTCACTGCTATTTTTTCAGTCCCTGGAATGAAACATATGAGTAAAAGAAGAATGAATTCTAGATTTTCATAAAGTCATAGTAATAGAAAGGCTTTTTAGTGTCACTGATCTCATCATCATAAGTTATCGATTGGTGAATAGTATTTTATATTCAACATGTACCTTCATGTACAAGATGGCCCTTATAAATAACATATAAGATATGAAAAAAGATACCCAGAATATGTCTATGTTACTGAAGAAAAAGTTAATGTATGTCATAATCAGACCAGAATTCAGATCTTCTCAGCTGTGTTTCACTGTACTTTTCATTGTATTGCCATTTGATTAGAGAGCTGCTGTAGCTTATAATCATATGGACCACTAATCTCTATAATATCTTCAGAGAGAGATGTTGTTGAAATTCTGTTTAGGATCTATTCCAGTGTATAATCATCCTCATTGATCAACAATTTAACTTAAAATTTAACCAAGTTACTTGACCAAAATTTAAGTTCATTTCTCCATAAAAGAACTCATGCATTACAAGAGAAAGTAAGTTATACTTTTCACAGAATACTCTTTATATACTTAAAGCATTTAAAATAATTTCCTCTTTCCAAATGTCTTTAATTTTTTAAAATAAAACATACATTACTTTCTTGTAGTAATTTTTATTCCATTAGAACTTGTGTTTCTCCATTCTCCTCTGCCCTCAATATTTGTATCTCCACTTGATTTTACTCACTTCTTTCAAATTCTGTTTGCCACTATTTCATATTCAGAATCTTAATTGACTTTCTACAGCATGGACAAATACATCCTTAGCCTGGCATCCAAAACCTTAAGTGATACAATCCAACCTACAATTGCAACCTTAATTTTTTCAGCTTATATGTATGTCTTATACATAATTGAGCTTCAGCCTGAACTAAGATGGACTTAAGAAGTTGTGACTTTAATATTTGAGATGATGATATTGAATAAGTATGCCCAAAGGTCCATGGACTCCAGTCATTATTGAGGCACTCTTTGTATTGTAAGAATTACAAGCTGATGTGAATGTGAAAACAGCACTCAAATTATAGTGTACCCACTATACACAAGTCTTATGGAAGGAGTTTCAAACATTTTGGTCTCAGGACTTCTTTACACTCTTAAAAATTATTGAGCCCTCCAAGGAGTTTTTGTTTAAGTGCGTTATATCTATAGATATTTACTCTATTAGGCTATATCACAAGTAAAACTGTGAAGAGGAAATACTGCTAATGCTGACATTTGCAGTTATTGGTGCAGTGGCTCATGTCTGTAATCCCAGCACTTTGGGAGGCTGAGACGGAAGAATTGCTTGAGTCCAGGAGTTCGAGACCAGCCTGGACAACATGGTGAAACCTCATCTCGACTAGAAAAACACAAATTAGCTGGGCATAGTGGCATGTGCCTGTAGTCCCAGCTACTTGGCCTGAGGCAGGAGAATCCCTGGAACTCGGGAGATGGAGGCTACAGTGAGTCGAGATAGCACCACTGGACTCCAGCTTGGGTAACAGAGCAAGACCCTATCTCAAACAAAAACAAAAACAAAAAACCAAAAAATCCCCCCAAAAAAACTCTTAATAAGAGAAAGCCAATTTTGAAATAAATAAATTGTTGAGGACTCCAAGGAGCTTTCGTTGAAGTAGGTTATATCTATAGATATTTACTCTATTAGAAATTAAAACCAAGAACTATTAATTTATTTAGAGTATTTTATCTATTTAAACTACTAATTAATTTAAATCAACAGTAATAAACTCATTATATGTTAACATGAGTGCATAATTTCATCAAAATTAAACATTTTCTTAGTCTGGGCACAATGGCTTACACCTGTAATCCCAGCATCTTGAGAGGCTGAGGCAGGCAGATCACTTGAGTTCAGGAGTTAAGAGACCAATCTGGCCAGCATGGTGAAACCCATCTCTACTAAAAATACAAAAATTTAGCCAAGTGTGGTGGCAGGCTCCTCTAATCCCAGCTATTCAGGAGGCTGAGGCAGGAGAATCACTTGAACCTGGGAGGCAGAGGTTGCAGCGAGCCGAGATCATGCCACTGCACTCCAGCCTGGGTGACAAATTGAGACCCTGTCTCAAAAATAAATAAATAAATACATACATACATACATAAATTTTCTTAAAATATTTGTGAGGAAAGTGGAATTTTTTTCTTTTCAAATCTCTTCAGTATTTTCTTAACAGAATATAGCTGAATCCTCATACCTATTTCTGTATCCAGTTCATCACATAGCCTTTGGAAAAACTCCACTATGTATTTGTGAAAGAAGGAGAATGTAAAAAGCAAATAACTTCTGAATATTATGATGAATATGGTTTTGAGTTTGTGGACCCCCTCAAAATATCTCAGGCACCTCCTGAAAAAAATGTAAATCAGATAAAATGTAAACGTGATAAGACATATAAGCGGTAGGTGTTTTAAGGCAGTTTAGTCTACTCGGACAGTATGTGCTCTCGTGGGCTTATCCATATAGGCAAATGCTTTATATTTTCCTTTGAAATCATCTGTTTTCTTGGTTCATTGTTTCAGCTTTAGTTTGTTATGAAAATAGACACTAGGTTCTGTGCATTAGAGAATCAGGTCCTTGGAACACACCTTAAGAACCACTCACATAGAGGTTAAGAGCTTAGGCTTTGATGCCCACTGCCTGTTTGTGTAGATCAGCTTCTCCACTCCTAGTTCTGTAATATTGGACAGGTTATTAGACTTCTTATGCTATGGTGTTTCCTCCTCCAAAATGGAATTAACAATTAATATATCTTGAGCTGTGTTTTGAGGGTTAAATAAATTAATACATGATTTGCAATTATAACTGTTCTTAGCACTAGAAAGTCAATTTTATGGCAAGGTCAATACATTTTTTTTCTATCTGGGGCTCCTCTCTCTATCCCTGGTATTCAGTGTCTTATCCAAATTAATATTTATTTGTCTTAAAGATAGAAAAGTAGGGAAAACCTTTTATGTTGATCAAGTCAACATTTAGACAGTGTTAATCCTTTGATATTTAGTTATCAAATAATTCAGATATAGCTGTATTATCCACAGGGATTTCAATATGTACCTGAAAGAAGTAAGAGCAAGCTCTAAACATTTTCATAAATCTACGAAGTCTTATTCATTGCATTCATTTGCATCAATTTTCCTTTTTTTTCAGCAATCTGTCATGCTTAATTTAGTCCTTCCTTTCTCACTAGATTAAGAGAACATAAACAAGTCTAGAATTCATTCATTCATTCATTCATTCATTCATTCATTCATTCATTCATTCTGTACCTGTTGTGAAATGCCAAGCGTTTTGCTAAGCTCTGTTATGGAATCTTAAAATCTTGTGGCAAAAGACACATATTAAACCAATGAGCAACCAAACAAGCGTATAGATTTGTAATGTGAGAATATTTTGAAATGGTCTTTCTTGTTGCTTTTTTATGCTTTCAATATTATCTTTATGACATATTAAATGTTTAAGCTTTTATTAAAATTGACTTTGTTATATTCACTTTGCTATATGTAAAATAATCGGTAAGAAATGATTGGGCAGAAAGGGAAACCATGAAAAGAGCATTAGTTCATCTAGCTTCTGGTTTCAACTTTGACACTAACTAACAATATGATTTGAATAAGATATGAACACTTTACTCTCATTTTTCTCAATTACAAAAGTAGGCAGTCATCTAAAATCTCTCCCAGAGATATTATATTTGTTATTTTAGGAATAAGTATATCTTTACAGCAATTTTCCCATGTTGTTTGAGTGAGGTATTATTCTGTTGTAGCATTTTAATTTCACAATCGTAATTACTTTTTTCATTCTATCAATCCATGGGATTACGAGCATCTTGAAGTTGGTTTCTGAATCGTCTTCATTTTTATGTACCCAGAATGCTCAATGCAAATTTTGTTGAATGTTGAATGTACTTTTAAACTGTATTTGTGATGGCAAATAGTCCTAAAAGACTTTTCATTAAGTTTCCTGGAATGACCAACGGAAACAGGTCTGAACGTACGTTTCTGAGTACATTGAAAAGAATAGTAAGTGTTTCATAAAGGTTAAATTTTAAGGAACAAGGGCTCTACTTGGTTGGACTTTTCACATATGAAACTGTGTTCACGAGTCTTTGATTTTATTGTGTCCAGCAGATGGCACTAGTGCCTCAACTAAAACTCCAGTTTGAAGAAAATGTAAGGTAATGCATACCTTAAAACTAAGCTGATGTCATAAAAATCCAAGAGAATATCACACACATATTCAGATCTGTATAGTTAAATGAAACATGAAATTGCTGAATAAGTATTTATCTTTTAAAAAATTCTCTGAATTTTATGTTTTAATTCATCGCAATTACTCTAGAAAAATAAAAGACTACAAAGGGGAGAAAACAAACACAAACTGGGGAAATATTCCAGAAGAAAAGTTCCTCCAAGGTCAGGACATGCTCCAAGATGCTTTTGGCCATATCTTCTCTGCAAAATTTATGAAAATAATCACAAAAGGAATAAACACTATTCAATTTCTTCTTTTCTAAGCTGTCTCTTGTCTTCGTTGTATTTTAGTACCCTACCAATTGTATACAATTGTGAAAGAAACATGCATGAGATACTGTTGAAAATTATAGAAGAAAAGCAAGAATAAACCAATACTTCTAAAACTTAACTTGAAAAAATTATTGTTTTGCAGAAAGATTTTTTGGCATTGAAAGCCTTGATTCATAATAACATCTTCCTTCTTGAATATTGTTATATTCTTTCCCAATCAAGCAATCAACAGTTTTCCTTTTCTTTTAAAATCTGAAATGAACAAATGTTTACTCACAAAATCTTAAAATGTCATTTTTTTATTAGTAAAATCTTTACTGCCTTTCTTATTATATGCAGTTAGGCTATATTAGTTGTTAACTATTTGTAACTTTTAAATTTGACATGTTCACCCTTTCATTTAATCTATTTTTTCAAACCTAATGAATATTATTAGCTGATTGAAATTAACAACTCATTTAAAAGAAACAGAGTTTTATAATATCCTGTTTCTTCCTCAGAGTAGTTTGATAGTATTAACGTAATAACTATTCTCACTTTATTCAATAAGATCAAAGTAATGATTTGGTGGAAGCATAGAAACAACATTTATTTGCCCTTAACTGGATCTTTAATACAGCACCTCTACCTAAGAAATTTAAGAAATACTCTGAGAAGCTATTTATATAGAGAAATTGTATCATTCAATCATGCTTTTGGTGAAATAATTATTAAAGATTATTAAGCATTAAATAACTATTAAGGATTCTTAAGGATTAATATGTAAAAACATAAGGCTTTAATTTGTTGATTTTTTAAAATTCTGTAATTTAATAATAATGTTCAAAGAAAGGAATAGAACCATCTAGTCTCAAAAGTGGGAGGGGCCTATCGTGACTTCCCTATCTCTTTTTCTCCTCATCCTCTCTAACTCAGTGACTCATCCAGTTTTACTTCATGTCTGTTGTCATTATCTTGAGCAAATAAAAAATAGAGGGAATAAAAATCAAGAATGTGTGCCTTAGGAGAGGACAAGGTACCATACAATCTCATATTGAAAATTAAATGAAAATATACTAAGTTATAAAACCAAAGAGAGAGAGAAAACAAAACAAAACAACAACAAAAGTATACTGTGAGTTTGTGTGGTCACCAGTGTAGAACATGTAGTTACAGACTAGATCTGAAGAATAATTGGTTTGCTGGCCTTTCACATACGAAAGACGTGATAAGACATATTGGCAATAGGTATTTTAAGGCAGTTTAGTCTCTATTCTGATAGTATATGCTCTCGTTGGCTTATTCATATAGGCAAATGCTTTATATTTTCCTCTGAAATCATCTGCTTTTTTGTTAATTGTTTCAGCTTTAGTTTGTTATGAAAATAGACACATGGTTGGCAGGTCTAGTGCTTTAGAGAATCAGGATGAAATAATAGAAAAAGAGAACTTTCCCACCCTCTGCCTTACACTCTTCTATGCATGTTCAGGGGGAAAGTGTGGTGAGAATTCAGTGTGTCTGCTCCATACTAGCAGTTTCCTAGAGGTGGAGCAGTTATGAAAGAAGTGGGGATGGCCAGGAAAAGCTGGAAATAGCATCGGGAAATGTGGGTAGAGGCTATACAAATTTTGTGGGCTAAATAGAATTCTGGTGGTTGGAATGCTTATCCAAACTATTTTGAAAGTTAATTTACATTTTTTCCAGGGATAAGTTTTTATTTATTTTTAAAAGAGGGATGGGGGGGGGGGGGGAGAGAGAGAGACAGGCAGAAAGAAAGAGAGAGAGAGAGAGAGAGACCCTAGCAAACATCTACCCCTCATTCCATCTGGCTCCTTAGGTGTCTCCGAAAATTAATTTTCATTCCACTATCACAGATCTATTCAGAATTAATAGTATGACTTTTATGATTTTACCAACAATGTAAACTAAAGTTGTTTTACATTTCTGTTTTAAAAGCGAGTAAATAATTTTGATACAGAGAATCTAAAATAAACAAAAACAACAACAAAACAAGAAAACCCTTACCATCTGGGTTATGCTACATTTGCACTGAAATCTTGGGTAGTAAGTATATATCTGGACCATTTAAAAGTAACTTTACTGTGAGGCGCATGACATCAAATAGAGGCTGTTTTGTAGTCTACCTTGTATTTCACTGCTGTGAACTCTGTGAGCAAACAGAATTTGTTCACAGGGTGAAACACATATTTATGGTCCTGAATAAACTGCACAGATTCAAAACCTATTTGTGTGACAGTGCTAGACACAGGAATTCTGAGGCCAAATGGGATGTTTGTAGTCCACATTTGCATATCAATACCCAGACTCCCCTTTAGGAATACTGCTGCTTCATAACAATGCTGTTGTCTGAGGTCTGGGGGAAAGAAAACCCATAAAAGTTTGGACTCACTTTTCAATGCCCTCGATTCCTTTTTTGTGCTTTGGAAAACTGTGAAACAGGGTCACCAAGTTCCATTCTCCATAGTTTTATTATGTTTTAAATGAAGCGATTGAACCTGCACAGAACCCAGACAGACAGACACTACATGGCCACTTTGTGGCAAGGCAGCTTCTTAGGAATGGTGAAGCTTGTCTTAGTGTGTTTCATGGAGTTGGGATCTGCACTATGATTCCTTAAAGAACCAAAGTAAACCAAAATTCTTAAGCAAAATACTTAGAACCCTTTTCCTGGAGAAAAGTATACAATAAATAGTTCTTTTAGCTATTGAGAAGCTAACCTAAGCATGTAATTGTTATTTGAAAACCAGGCTGTGGATATCAAAGGGATTTTATAAGGTGATATCATTTTCTGCCTGGCCAGGCTGCCTTGATGGCTTTCAGTTCTTGTCCTTGAAATGGAGTTCTTGTTACACAGAGCCTTTCATAATTTTGCTGAAGAGTTATTTGGAAAAAAATGATTTCATTATTTTTTGTCTAGCAATGCTTTGGTCTTCCTGAGGGGAATTTTAAAAGTTAATGTTTTCCCTTATTTTTTAGAATGTAGTTGATTTTGTTAATTGTAACCCTCCAAAGAAACAAGATAAAAAGAAGGCCATGTTTTGATATTACTGCCCTTTTCTACTACTGCACATTTGCAAACATCTTTTGAGAGTGCTATAACTGCAAATGTCAACATTAGCGGTATTTCTTCTTCACAGTTTACTTAATATAGTGACATATTTTTCCATGCAACTACAAGGTATTGTGTTCTTAAATGCCCATTTTAACCCTACTTCATTTTAACTCACTTACTGATTTGCTTTTAGATTTTGCCATTAATTTTCTTTTTCTATGCAATACAAACCTATTTCTGCTTGAATATCTTTTTATGGCTACCTCAAGAATGACTTACAGGGTATAAAACTGTCTTCAATATAGGTGGCACGGTGCTGGGTTAGTAATATTTTAATTGCTTTGATCAGAGCTCTGAATAGTTTCCTGATTCTACCCCAATTACCTATCTTCCTAATTCTTAGCTTCTAAGGAAGAAGATAAGCAAGAGTCCATCTGACAAAAGAAGCTATTCTGATCTCTAGATCCCATCTTTATTTGGTGCTATTGAAAAAGAAATGTCACTGCCCCTGAAGAAAACATTGGTGGCTTCACTCTCCTTGATTTTTACATAAAATTTGCTATTACTGGCCCTTCTCTATTTTCTTATTTTCTTTTCTGGTATCTCTCTTCTCTTCTAACTGCTCTCAAATAGTACATATAATTGCATTCTTCTCTTTCTAAATTCCCCGTTTTCATGTTTTTCAGCGCCTTTAGGTCTTCACCCAATACCTCAATGTAGGTAATTCCAAAAATGATAATTTTACCCCAGTTCTACTCCAAGAGTTAAGTTGTTTATTTGATATTTCTATTGGTTATTATACTTATCACAAATCTTGGTAAGTCTGAAACTAGGTACTATAAAAGATTCTCATGTGGTAGTTTTTAAATGTGTTAAAAAATTATTTGATATGATCCTCTTGAAAAAGTAGAGCTGGGCCAGGCGTGATGGTTCACGCCTGTAATCCTAACACTTTGGGAAGCCAAGGTGAACGGATTACCTGAGGTCAGGAGTTCGAGACCAGTTTGGCCAACATGGCGAAACCCCGTCTCTAGTGAAAATACAAAAATTAGCTGCGCGTGGTGGCATGGGCCTGTACTCCCAGCTGCTCGGAAGGCTGAGGCAGGAGAATCGCTTGAATCTGGGAGGCAGAGGTTACAGTGAGCTGAGATTGTGCCACTACACTCCAGATTGGGCGACAGAGTGAGACTCTCCCTCAAAAAAAAAAAAAAAGAAAAGAAAAGAAAAAGTAGAGCCTAACTCTCCTCTTCTTAAAGGTGTGCCAACTTTAATAATCCTTTCTTATGAATAGAATGTGACAGAACTGGCCATGTGTGACTTCTGAGGCTACATGTTTAAAAAAAAAACAAAAAAAACAAAAAACTTTGCCAAAACTTTGCCTCTTCTGCCTTGCTTCCTCTTAGGTCTCTCACTCTGAAAGAAATAAGCCACCATATCATAAGAATAGTCAAGCAACCCTACAGAGATGTCCATGTGGACAGCAACTAAGGCCTTTCCATCATGGCCCCCCCAACTTGCAGGCCAGCTGTGTGAGCCAGCTTGCAAGTGGATCTTGTAGTTTTAGTCATTCCTTTAGATGATAATCCTGGTTGACATCTGACAGTAACCACATGAGAGATTCTAAGTCAGAGCCACCAAGATAAATTTTTCTTGAATTCCAAGTTTACAGAAAGTCTATGAGATAATATTGTTACTTTATGCCACAAAGTTTTGGGGTAGTAGCTTACGCAGCAGTAGGTAGCTATTCTAGCACTCCTCCAACAGCCACTTCATTTCTTATACAGTCATGCATTACTTAACAACAGCGATATATTCTGAGAAATGTATTGTGCAGTTTTGTTCCATGAACATTGTAGAGTGCCTTTACACAAACCTAGGTGCTATAGCCTACTACACACCTAGGCTATATGGCATAGACTATTGCTTCTAGGCTACAAACCTATATGACATGTTACTGTACTAAATACTGGGGACAGTTGTAACACAATGATTAAGTGTCTGTGTATCTAAATATATCCAGATATAGAAAAGGTAGAGTATAATATGGTATGAAAGATTAAAAGATGGTACACCTGTATAGGACACTTACCACAGATGAGTTTGCAGGACTGGAAGTTGCTGTGGGTGAGTCAGGGAATGACGAGTGAATAAGAAGGCCTAGGAGATTCCTGTACACTACTGTAGACTTTATAAACACTGTACACAGGCTTCACTAAATTTATACAGATTTTTTCTTCAATAATAAATAAACTGCTTACTGTAAGTTTTCTACTTTGTAAACTTAAAAAAAACTTTTGGACTCTTGTATTAACACTTAGATAAAAACACAAACAGATTGTACAGCTGTACAATAGTATTTAATTTCTTTATATCCTTATTCTATAAGCTATTTTCTATATTTAAAATTTTTATTTTTCCTTCTTAAACTTTTTGTTACAAATGAAGACATCTACACACACATTAGCCTAGGCATTCCCAGGGTCAGGATCATCAAGACATCACAGGCGATAGGAGTTTTTCAACTCATTATAAATTTATGGATCCGCCATCATATAGGTGGTCTATCATTGACCAAAACATCATTCTGCATCACATGACCATATGTGAAGAATTAAATTTCATGCCTTCTTACTTTGAAGTGATTTTGGTATCTGCTCCTTTGAAATTTAATTGCCATGTTACCCCAAATTTAACAGAGTATTGCCTCCCACATGGCTGTATTGCTTAACCTTTTAACCAGTATCCCTGATTCTTTTCTTTTAGTTTCCATTGTACACCTTTAGAAGCTTATTTTTCTCTGAAATACATGGATGCCATATAGTTCAAGTGCTCAAAAAACTTTAGAGTTGTTTTCATTTACCTTCAAGATAAAACCTTGTATTTCTTAGAGTGGTATATTGGATTCCTATTCAAAACTATTACTCCCTCTCCTCCTTCTCCATGGGAGGATACTGCCTGTCCATTTGATATTGGGCTTGGTCCTGAGACTTGCTTTGACTTCGTGATAAACAGGGTATACTTCTACACCACTTGATTTGGACTCATCTATGTATCTTACCTTGGCAATAGACTTTTAGCAGACTTGACACAAACAGGACCATGAAATGCACATAGTTTGTTGGGCTTGCTTGACTGTACTCTGCCATTCCTGTGAGAGTCACATCGCTTAGCTAGACTGATGGTTTGAAAAGGATGAGAGAAATATGGAGCATACATAAGCCCAACAAAATGTGAGAAGTTAGGCACAGGTGGACCTACAACTTGAAGCGGAACTACTGATCTGCACTCAGCATACATCAGCCAAAGCCTAGCATACCCAGTAAGAATAAATAATTGTTGCATTAGACCATCAATTTTTGGAGTGATTTGTTATACAGCAGCAGCTGACTGATAGTTAACCTCTATTACCTTAGGTCCATGTTATGTTTTCAAATATATCATTTTTTTTTCTACCTAACATAGCCCATTATTTCTTGTCTCTTCTCTGTTTTCTAAATGTGCTTTTCCATTCCTGTTGACACAACTTTTCCATTTTTCCATAAATCCTGTTAAGATCCTATTGGTGACAACTAATATTTATTTGTTAATAATCTGTTCAGTCGTAATACTGTCTCTCTTATGGCAGAATGTTATTTTCATTTTGAGAGAAAGTTAAATCTTAAAAGTTTTTAAAACTTGCCCAAATTCACAGAAGAAGTAAATCAGGAACAGAATTTGGACTCTGGGCTTTGTGATTTAAAAATCAATACTTGTAACTAAGATTCTATATTTTTGTTTTGGTCCCAGTACCTTCTTTTTTGACAATTCTAATCCACAAATTTTGCTACTTTTTTCAACTCCCAGTGCACTTAATATTCTCAGCACTAATAGTTTTTATAATCATATTGAATGTGATTTCTTTAGCATTTTATAATTAATATAGCATTTTACAATCTTTTATTCTAGCCAGTCCTTATAACCTCTTTCTGAAGAATGTATGATTATTCTTTTGTCCAGGAAGAAAATAAGATCTCTGGTTAAATAATTTGGTCTTAGCCATTCAGCTATATGTGATGGTGCTGAAAAAAGAGCTGTTATGAACTGAGTTGTGTCCTCCCCACCCCAAATTTATATGTTGAAGCCCTAACCCCCAATATGACTGTATTGAGTTAGAGATAGAGTCCTCAGGAGGGTAATTATGTCAAATGAGGTCATAAGTGTGGGACCCTAGTCTGATAACACTTGTGTTCTTATAAGAAGAGACACCAGAGTGTGCATCTCCCTCTCTCTTTTTCTCTCTCCCACTCTCTCTCTGCATGTGACCAGAGGAAAGGCCTTGTGAGGACACAGTGAGAAGGCAGCCAACTATGAGCCAGGGAAAGAGGCTTTACCTGAAGTCAACCCTGATATCATTTCCATCTTGGACTTCTATCTTGGAATTCCTCCATTCTCCAAAACTTTGAGAAAATGAATTTCTATTGTTTACTCACCCAGTCTGTAGTATTTTGTTATGGCAGCCTCAGATAACTAATGGAAAAGCTAAGCTTTTTCACTCACAATATCTCTATCCTCAGTTTCTTACATCTTTTCTACATTTACCACTAACTCTCTGAGGACAATGATGACATCTTTGTATTCCCCACCATATGTTATGTGCATAGTAGATTTTTCAATATTTCATAGGCTCACAGAAGATTTAAAAGTGGAGGAGGTCTAAGATGTTAACTTATCCTCCTGTTTTAAAGCTAAACAATTCAGATCCAGAGATGTTCAAAGACTTGGCCAAAATGGCTCTACAGTTATTACAGAGCAGGGTATGAAAATCCAGAGCCCACTTGCAGCCTCTGGGAAACAGCGCTTCCATTATTTCCCTGGGGGAGATGGAAATGGGATGCATCACCCTCACTGCTAATACCGTTTCTTGTTTTTAATAACATTGTATGATGGACCCCAAACTGCACAGGAACTGAACAGTTGAAACTAGATCCTAATTCGAGTAAGCAAAATTGATACCACATGATGTACCCAAAAGGAAGTATAATCTAGGCTTTTCAAGGAAGGTGACAAAGCAAACACACTTAGCAGGCATATTCTTTTGTTCTTATTGGCTTAATCAGTGAAAAATTTAAATATATTCTGTTTTTGTGTGAGAGAGTGAAAAATGTAAACATATTTGTGTGGTAAATCTAATTGCACATAATGTATTTGTCTTTATTTTCCAAAAGGGGAACCTGACTCAGGTGGCCCCAGGACATGTCAGAGGCACTTACATATTTTCCTCCATCTATCAAATCAGTCTGTGCAGTGGGTTCGCTACTTTATGGTAGGGACACAATGTGTAAAAGACTGGAGCTAGAACAAAAGCCACCAATAAAACTATCCTTGTAAAAATGACAACAGGATCTTTCCAATGTTATCATGAACTATTTTAAATGCTAAAGCAAAAGGATGCCAACTGGTGGCCTTGTTGCCTCTCTCAAGAGAGAAGAAAATGATTAAATTAACACAAAGCTTTAAATCCATTCCCACTTGGCAGAGAGGTCTGAAGCTGATCATCATGGTAGCATGTGAAAACTTGCAAAGTGGTGGTTAGTGGTACTTTTGCTTAATGGAAAAATAACACTCACAAGTTGATAGTGCAGGCTGTCATTATTATTCAGTTATTCATCCAACATTGAGAACTTTGAGTTAGATCACAAAGTTTCAGTCTCTTTTACTCTTGATTTTGAAGGTGAAGGTTGATCATGATAATGTGAAACTCTACCAAAATCTCCATCTGCAGAGCGGAGGCATGGTGCTGTAGAAGGGCACTGGAAGGAAACTCAGATCACTGAGGTCCAGCCTCACTGCAGCCGTTGGTGCTTTCCTTGGCCCGTGAAGAGTCTCTTAGCCTCACTGAACCTATTTGCCTCCTCTGTACAATGTTCACAGTTAAGTCCATACTTATTGCACAGTAGTGTGAGGAAAATATTAGAATACCATTTAAATTTGTATAATCTTTGATAGCTCATGAAACCCTTCTCATCTGTTTTTTTCTCTCGCATGCAAATGCAATGAAGTAGTTGGCCTAGGCAAAGAATTTATAACTCAGATCTCAAAAGCAAATGCAACAAAACAAAAATAGACAAATGAGACTCAAACCGAAAAGCTTTTCCACAGCAAAAGAAATAATCAGCAAACAGACAACCTATCAAAAGGAAGAAAAATATTTGCCAACTATGTATCTGATGAAAGGCTAATATCTAGAATTTACAAGTAATTAAAACAACTCAACAAGAAAAATACAAATAACCCCATTAAAAAGTGGGCAAAGGACATGAGCATTTTTTGAAATAATATACACAGGCAGCAACAAACGCGAAAAAATGTTCAATATTGCTAATCATCAGTGAAATGCAAATTAAAACCACAATGAGATAGCACCTTTCACCAGTCAGAAAGGCTTTCATTAAAAAGTCAAGAAAACATAGATATTAGTGAGGATGAGGAGAAAAGAGAATGCTTATACACTGTTGGTGGGAATGTAAGTTAGTACAACCTCTATGGAAAACACTGTGACTATTTCTCAAATAGCTAAAAATCAAACTACCATTTGATCCAGCAGTTCCACTACTGGCTATTTGCCCAAAGGAAAAGAATTAGTATATTAAAAAGACACTTGTGCTTGTATGTTTATCACAGCACTATTCACAATAGCAAAGATACGGAATCACTACATGTCCATTAGCAGATGATTGGATAAAGAAAACGTGTATACATTCTTGGAGAAATATATATATATATATGTATATACACACACACACGTGATATTATACACTCACACACACACCATATAATACTATCCATTTATAAAAAATAATGAAATCATGTCTTTTGCAGTAACATGGATGGGACTGGGAGCCATTTTTTTTTTAGGTTACATCACTCAGAAAGTCAAATACTGCACATTCTCAGTAGGAGTGTAACAATGTGGACATGTGGACATACAGAGTGGAGTAGTGGACACTGGAGACTTGAAAAGGTGGGAGAGTGAGAGGCAGGTGTGGAATGAGAAACTTCCTATTGGGTACAATGTACACTATTTAGGTGACGTTTCCATTAAAAGCCCCGACCTCACTATTACACAATATATCCATGTAACAAAAAATGCACTTTTACTACCTGAATCTATAAAAATAAAAATATAAAAAAACAATGAATTAGGAAACACAGTAATATGTTTTTCTCATTTCAGACTGGGATGCCCAGAGGTTTTACATGCTTACGATGAGGAACTGAGGCCAGAGTCACCTTGTCATAGTCACTGCATGGTGCTCTCTGGCAAAAGTACAAATGAGTACTATGTATGTGAAGGAGAAGTATTAGGCTATGATGTCTCTAATTTTTAAAATGTTATTTTGACAACCTAAATAATAATATTGGGCTTAATTTTAAGGGTATGTAACATAATTATATTTTCACATACCTCAGTTTTGCTCTAGTAGGTTACCAAATTTGTAAGCTTCATTTTCTACATCCATAAAATGGGATTCACAATATGCAATAAATGAAAGTTTGTGATAATTCAATGTATTAAATCATGTAAATGCATAGGACTCTTCATAGCATATGGAAAGGACACAATAAACATAATTATTATTATTTTTGATCTTAGATAAATAAAATATATGTGAACTTAAATACGGAAACCACACATGCATGTACATACACACAGGCCGGAAAACAGGCAAGTAGTTACTGAATGCCAATTAATCATTAATGCTAACAAGTGCTTGGGGTTAAAAGGAGGCATAAACCTCAAAAGCATCCTGAAGGAGATCATCTCTGCACTGGGCATTGAAGGGTATGGAGTATTTCAGTTTCAGTAATAGGGAAAAGAGAGCAGAGGAGAGCCATGGATAAATGTATAGAGGTAGAATAGTGCAATGTGCAAAATACCCTTGTTTTGGTAAAAAATGTGTTTGTACAGGAATAGTGGAAAAGTCAAGGCCATATTGTAAATCAGTGGTCTTTAAATGCTTCACTGGTAATTCAGATATGTCATCTGGTAAATAGAGGGGAATTATATATCATTTCTATGTAGATGATTACATAAATTTATCAATGATTAGGTTCTATTTAAAAAGTAGTTGTTCAGTGTACCTCTAGATGTACATGAGGTATACCCTATTATAAGGGAATGTTTTAATAATCCAGCTAACTCTGCAAGAGCATTATATATTTAAATGTATGCTGCATTGATTGCTGATTCATATGGATATATTGTCACAATCTGGCTTTTACACTTTTTAGGGTGCAGGGTGAATGACAGCGGTGTCCGCTATGTTTTCTGTGCTTATTCAGGGTGACAGCTTCTCAGCAAAACTGGTGAGGGGGTTGAAATGAAGTAGATAATATATAAGCAACATTATCAGAGCTGTATAATCTTTCTTTAACCTTTCCTTCCAAGTATCCAGTGATTTAATACTTAGTACCACCATTTAGTATAAGCCCCCAAACTCCCTTTATAGGTACTATTAATTAATCAATTATAAGCCTAGATTAGGCCAGGTACTCAGATAGATGCTGAGGGTGCTTATAATAAGGCATGACCGCAAAGAGACGTGTGATTGGATAAAGTATAAGATAGATATACTGGGTTCATGTAAAACAGAATGAAAGAATGACTGTTTTACTGTACTGTACTCTGATTTTACTGTGAGTGGAGTAATTGACTGAGTCACCTTCTGCTACTTCTCACAAACCCAGGAAAGTTGGATGGCTTGCTGACCTCTAAAGTTACCTATTTGCCATCTCCCGGGTGTGCTTCATTCTGTCATCTCAGTATGGCAAAATCTTAGCCATTTCTCAAGAAGCTATACATTTGGGCACACTCGTGAGGATCTTTGCCACCAAATCTCTCCACCTCAAAGTTGTTTCATCCTTAGAAGAGAGTTGATAATAACTACAGAAATATTTATGGGACCCCAGAAATTAGAGGGAGAAGTTTAAAGGAGGAATTTCCAACTTCTCATTAGGAATCCCCAGAGCAGCTCAGTGTGTCTAAGAAGAGAGGGGCTGTAATGGTGCCAGAGTCTTCCATGGCGTGGAGGGGCTATGAAAGAGCCCTGGGAGTAAGGATGAGAGATGACTGAACACAAAAACAATGATGTAGACTGTGGGAGAATTTTGCACATCCTAGATGATCCCAGTGAGGCATTATCTGATGACCGAAAATCATGGAATTAAGATGGTAATAGTTTTTTTAATGTGAACCTGAATGTGTAGCTTGAAAACATTACAGGCCGGGCGTGGTGGCTCATGCCTGTAATCCCAGCACTTTGGGAGGCCGAGGCGGGTGGATTACGAGGTCAGGAGATCGAGACCATCCTGGCTAACAGGGTGAAACCTCTCTCTATGAAAAATACAAAAAATTAGCCGGGCGTGGTGGTAGGCACCTGTAGACCCAGCTACTCAGGAGGCTGAGACAGGAGAATGGCATGAACCCGGGAGGCGGAGCTTGCAGTGAGCCGAGATCACGCCACTGCACTCCAGCCTAGGGGACAGAGCGAGACTCTGTCTCAAAAAAAAAAAAAAAAAAAAAAAAAAAAAAAAAAAAAAAAAAAGGAAAAAAAAGAAAACATTACAACTGCTGTATGGATCATGGGATCACATGTCTCCTCCTTCAGTGTTCTCTATGAAGAAATTGTCTGTCTTCTTTACGTGTCTGCTCCTTGTTTAAACCTTTCTCATGACACTTTTTTTTGGGGGGGAGAGAATTTATTAGAGTAACTAATATTAGCTGCTTGTTCTTTTTCTTTATTAGATTGCATTTTTCTTGTCTGTTTGTGTCCCAATTTGTCTTGTTCTATTCCTTTCCCTTGTAGAACCTAACACAGTGCCTTGTACTACTCACATAGTAGGCACTTGTGCATATTTAATAATATACTCTGAAATTAACAGAATTGTGAAGAAGGCAATACCATTTAGTTTGTATTCCAGGAAAGATCCTTTCATACAACACACTATAAGACAAGGGGGTATCACATACTACTTATCATATGTTTGAGTGGATTGGAACACAAACATGATATTTAACTAACATAATCAGAATATTAGCAAAATTCTGTCTGTGACATTGCGATAGTTTTGCAGAAAATTTACTCTGAGCTCTGTAAAGCAGGTGAAGCATCTTGTGGCTCCACATGGGTAATCATTATGTTTTCATAATGCCATTTTCCTTACCCATCATTATAGAAGTCTTTAATGGCAGGGCACTGTTTTAAAAAATATGTAACCATTCCATGATAATTCAGATATCCACTCACAAAACATTATGTAAGGGAAAATCTTGGCTGTGATTGCTGAATAAACATTAAGAAACTGAACAGAGAAATTTTAGTATGAAACCTGTAATTCTAGTAATTTTCTTCTATCCTGATCCTGGCCTCATTGCAGAGGGCTGTTGGAATAGTTTTTGTCTTTCCTTTCCAATTTTTTATTTCATTCGAATAAAATTGGCATTGTCCAATGTATACATTTCAGTATAAAACTTGAAAAATCATCTCCATAAGTCTTTATGGGGCTGTCCCACAAAACTGGCTACCTCATACTGAAAAAGATGAGATATTGATTCTTTCATGCATATGAGTAAAATTATTTTTTATGTGTCTCAAATTGTAAGACATTCCTACTAGAAGTGAAATTGAAATAATATTTTATAACAAATGTGTTTGTTTTAGGAAAAGAGTTTTGTATCTAATTAAGGTATATGACAAATCAGAACTTTTATATTCTGGAACAAATATTTCTAATGTTTTGGCATTTTAAGTGATAAAATTAAAACATTTTATATGTATTTTGTATTTCTCCTTATAATATACTTACATGTTTATATTTATTTTCCAAAGTGTTTGCATTTGAGAACCACCTAATACTTTAGAGGTAGTGACAATTTCCTTATTTAAAAACAAAACCAAACAAAGAGAACAACAGCACAAATCCTCTAGTCTGAGAATGCACTGGCTATTTATATTCTTACCTTTTCAATCTCTTAACCTGTATCCTAGAGCATCAGAATAAGCAAGACAAACACCTTGGATGGAAGCACATGCCTTTGCAGTGTTCTCACAAATGTATATTCCCATTTTTACAGATCTAGAGGGATGTAAGTGTACTTTAAGTTTATTTTAGGATCATAGCTATATTTATTTCTCATAGTTAATGGTAAGATTTCATCACTATTGGCAACTGATGTCCGTAAAACAGGAAAAAAAATCATTCTTCAATGACGACACATGGTTTTATTTTATTTTTGAGACAGGATCTTGCTCTGTCACCCAGGCTGAAGTGCAGTGGCATCATCATGGCTCACTGCAGCCTCCACCTACTGGGTTCAAGTGATCTTCCCACCTCAGCCTCCCAAGTAGCTAGGATGACAGGTGTATGCCACCATGCTCCACTATTTAAAAAAAAATATTTTTAGTAGAGATGGAGCTTCACTATGTTGCCCAGGCTAGTCTTGAACTCCATGGCTCAAGCGATCCTCCCGCCTCGGCCTTGTAAAGTGCTGGGATTATAGGTGTGAACCACTGAGCCTGACCCAAATGTAATGTTCAGAAATTATAACTTTGATTTAAAAGGAGTTAGAAAAAAGAAAATAAGAACACCTTTCTTCTTCTTTCATACTGCATTTCACACCACAATTGCTAATATCAAACAAAGAGTGAAAAGTCATGTGAAAAAATTGTAAAGGGTAATTCAATACAAGAACTTGCATAGAATTATTTTCCATTAACTAATCAAAATCTTCATTAATGTAAATGAAATCTATTTTAACTTCAAGGAATGTCATTGATTCTTTAAGGGATCTAAAAGAATAAAGAATAAATGTATAAAAATAGTAATGTGAATGTAATGTATAATTATACATCAACCTAATTGCACAATATAGTACAACGTGTAATCAGTACAGTGAAGAGCAATTTAGTCAGCATTAAGAATTCTTAGGTATTTGCTTCATGGTTCAGTGATACAAAGCAAATGTACATTTTATACTGATATCACTCATCACTTTTAAACTGATTTCAAGTTTATTCTTTACTGAGTACAGAAATGGTCTGTCATTGATTTCAAATAACTTTTAAATATAAAAATGCTTTGATATTATTTTACTTACGATATACTTAACCTACATGTTTTAACCTTCCACAGTTCAGCCCGCTACTTTCTTATTCTTACACATAAACTTAAACGTCAAATTTTGAGTAAAATCCTTCACTAGCTGGTATCTCTTTTTGTTGACATATCCTAGAGATATGCTAGTTCCAGAAAAAGGATAACAAGACAAGAATCTTTAATCACCAAATCACGAAATCTTTAATAAATAGAATTGGATAACCTCTGGTGCTATCTTCATAGCCTTGTAAACTAAAGATATTTCAGATAGTAGATATTGTCCCCCTTTAACAAAATCATTATTACCTTTTGGAAGTCTACAAATAGCACACTAAATAAAATAGTCTTTTTTTTTTTTTTTTTTTGTACTACAGTAGCATTAAAAAATAAACAACAGTCTCTTTGCTAAGATTGTCTAATGTATATTAGATACATTTGAGCAAATTTTATTTAAGTGATTCCCTGTCTTCCATGAGCATGCACATTAATAGTCTTGGCATGTAGTTGGGCCCGTGACCATATATAACTGTGGGACATAGATTTGTAGAGGGAGAAAATATTGCTGTATTTGTCATTGCTTCTCAAACTTTAATGTGCATATGTATAACCTGGGGATGGTTGTTAAAATGCAGATTCCACTTCATTAGGGCTGGAGTAAGGTCTGGAATTCCACATTTCTAACAACCTCAGACGATTCCAGTGCTGCTGGCCCACTGAACCTCACTTTGATAGGCAGGCTCTGTAATGTATTTTTATCTTTTGTCTTGAATGAAATGAAATCTCTTAAAGAAAGAGATCTGACATATCTTCGTTTTTTCCCCAGCAGGGCCAAGCACAGCACTAGGTATCTAATGGGTGCTCCACAAATATGTGTTGCTTATCTAAAGATAAAGCAAGAGTAGAAGACATATCTCTCTCTGATGACCTAATTTTTGTTTTCTTTCAGAAGGTATGAACAACCAAGGAGGCTTCTTTTCAACTTTTACATTTATTTGGTACAACTCAGGATAGTGGTATTGTTTGAGAGTAGCAACTTGAACTTATAAGAACTACACTAGAAGTCACAGAACTTGGAAAGGGCAGCCAGATCTACCTATTTGGGTCACTAGACTATTTTCAGATTCTGGAAATTATTTCTCTGGTCATTTCTCTGGTTATTTAGGAAACTTTAATGACAAATCTGTGATTGCTTCTTTCTTCCTATCCTCTGCTTTCCCCGTTTTTAATATGTTCTAGGACTATTGCTTTCTTCAACTCATAGAAATAAAAGTACTGCAATAGCCCAACGTGTTAGAGTCATAAACCCTTCAAGGGAAGGGAAGGAGGAAACAGAAGGCTTAGGATAATGCCTTGAAAGTTCTTTTTAATATTAAAGCATCAATAGATAGTCACATAGAACTATATGTACATTACTTTGACCTCTCTTCTAATATGACATTGTCCTTGAAACAATTTATTCATACTATTTCTAGTTAAAATTGCTCCTAACCGTTTTTGGCTACTGAAAATGTCAAAGGTGTGTACTATTCTGTTTTGTTGCTTGATCACTGGGAATCTATTTGCAAATGTGCAAAATGAAGTGATCCTATGGAATGACTGGGCAGCTTGGCTCCCCCCTCTGTGATGGGTGGATAATTTTGCTTAATATGTAAACAGTCTTTTCAACACTCTCTGCTTAATCATTGTTGGTTTGCTTTCTTCTAGTATTCCATATTAAGTAATGACTTGGCTAATGTGAAGGATGCTTGAAAGTATATTAGCATCAAGTTCAAATATAGAGAGATTAAATAACCTTCCCAAGGTCAACACACTGGTCATTGACAAATATGGACCAGATCTCATCTCCAAAACCCCACATAATTGTACCAGGTTAGCTCATTCTTTCTTCCTAGACATCTTATTTTCCAGGGAGTAGTGAAAGTCTACAAAACTTTCCTACTAAATAGGAAATATATTTTGTTGTCAGTTGTAAGCCCAGAAAAGCTATGGCTAAACTGCTATGTATCAAAAACATTGCAAACTTATAACAGAGTTTAAAATTTACTTCTAGCTATGTTTAGAGCCCTAAGGAGATAATGGCAAGTCATTTTTTTCTTCTTTATACATATGTCATCACTTATGGACAGAAAATAGTTCTCAATTGTAAAAAAATAGCTCTCTATAGGATTTGCTGAGTTTTCTATGGCTAGAGTTATTAAGTAAAATAAATGGCATCTGAGAGCATTCTGCTTTGTCTTTGGCTTCAAATAATGTATTTTACTATATTTTTTCATTCTTGGCTGCCATAAGGGCAGAAAGAAAACCACTCTTCAAATGGCTAGTGCCTAAAAAGCAAATACTTTGTGGATCTTGGGGCCAGTGTAAACTCAGAATGCAAGATATCTTCCTTAGCTTCAGTACTTGCACAATGCCTGTCTTTATTAAACATGAGTGATTTGCAAATATGACGTTTCTGAGACAGCTAATGTCATGGGCCAAAATGAATGGAATCGAAACCTGAGACACATTTCTGTTATTGGGCCTCTTTTTGAGAAATGTGCATTATTTTGTCAGCTTCCTTATTTTAACCATTCTACCCTGTCAATACTAATACCAAGTGTTCATTTTCTTTATTATTTTAAATGAGAGAAAACAATGCAGAAAACTTAATAACTGTTCTATTTTTAAAACCTTTATAGAAAACATAATATGAAACGTGATATGGACTAGGCACAAGACAAAACTGACTTTAATATGTTATATGTTAATTTGTTAAAATACAGTACATTTAACTGCAGAATGTTAGCAGGGTATATTTGTAGATAGTAGATGATTGATGTTTTATCCTATATCCTTTTACCATTTATTCCTTTTAAACATTGGTTAACTTTGTTATAAAAGCAACAAAATAATTTGTAAAAGATTAAGATATTCCAATATTTAAAAATTTTTCATAACTATATTAGTAAACAGTAGTACATAAGTCTTGATAGGTACAAATGATGTCTCAAAAGACAGATGAGGTGGAAAATTACCACTAAATCTAGCTCATGGCATGACCCCAGCCGTGCAGAAGGAAGATTTCTTCTCCCCTATTCACCTCTGGGTCCCAGATATCACTAAATATGTCGGGGGTCGCATTGATGATCAGCAGCCTTGAGCCTGAACATGGTGGGTCCTTTGCATTAGTTCTCAGTTCCCACCACCGTCCTCCCTTCCTGTGTCATAAGGCTCACTCATTTCCTCAGTGCCCTTCCCAGTTACTGTCAAATCATATAAACTAATTTCTCTGCCTCCAGCCTTTTATTTCATCAACGTATCTTCTATTATATCACCAGATTAATCTTCTCCAAATATTTCTTTTACCATTTCTCACTTCTGTTAAAGAATCCTGAAAAGCATCTATCTCTTGTGTCCTATTGTTCTAAATCTAAACTCCTTTTGTCCTCTCTAGTTATCCTATAATTGGTTACAAACCATTTCTCTGAGCTCCTATTGTACTACTCACCATGTCGCAATTCTAGTCAAGCAACTCTTCTCTCCTTCTCCTACATCATCAGGCACAATTCCACATCCCAACCCTTCTTTTTTCTGTTCTGCTATCATGTAATATCTTCCTGTTTCTTTTCAATCTGTTGAAATGCTAAGGACCCTTTGGTCTGCCCTAATTACCATTATCGTTCACGAAGCCTGATTGACAAGTCCAACCTGCAGAGAGCTCTCTCTTACTGATTCTCACTTGTTCATGTAATATGATCATTTAAAAAATTCTGTATAAAACACGAACTGACTACAACCACTTTCACATACTAGGCAAGTGGCATTATTACATTAGGAGAGATTATTCTTGTTTTTTTAGGAAAATAAGGATTCCTTGGGAGATGAATTTACAACAGTGCCAAATTGATCTTCAAAATTAAAGGGTAGAAATTGAGATTATCTGATGTACTGGATAAGAGAGAGTAGAAAACTTGTAGGAACTGGAGAAGAAGAGGTGAGAGAGAGTTTGAGAAAATGTAGCTAATTCAATAGCTTTAGGGAAGAGTGGACAATGAGAAGTTACTCATGCTTAGGACTAACTGAAGAGTATAAACATTTAGTTTGAAATTGAAGGCTGTCCTCTGTTGTAACCCCACCTTCTACTATCTCAGATCCTCAGTGAAATTCTGTTACACACAGCTGCCCTGTGTCTTTGGTATTCTGGAGGAGCAAAGGAATCAGTTGTGGCCAGTGGGAGCACAGGTTTGCCAACCACAGGCAGTGGCTGAAGAGGTGAGATGCCGAGTGTGAACAGTGAAAGAGCAGAATCAGAAAATGTAGCAAGAGGAAACTAGGAGAAATGCCTCACCAATAATTCTCAGGTATTGGAGTGGTTATTGGTTTTTTTTATAGTACATGAGACTGAAGCAATGCTATATATTTAATATTAAAGGAAAGGGAATTACAAAAAGTCGGGAACACTCGAGTAGCTGTCTATGGAAGTCACACAATTTTGAAACAACTTTAATTTATTTCTTAAGTCTGAGATATTTTCATATTGGTAAATGTTATCTGTGCCACAAGATTATAATCTAATTAAAGGAGCAAATAAATCTTATAACCTTCTGAATCTTCACAATTGCTACCCTGGGTTCGGTTGCTCAATAAGTACTTTTGGATTGCAGCAAATTAAGTTGAATTAAGAGACTCGTTTTTCATACTGACAAGAATGGCTATAAATAGTATTGCTGATATAAAAATGTTATGTGTAGAGTCAACAATTCTACATTATGGATACTAATTTTGTAAGACTTTCAGAAAATTTATGTTAGAAAACAAATGAAACTGTACTATCAAAATTGTTATAAAATAAACTGATCAGAAAATATTTTTCCCCTACTGAATATAGAAGAATCACAGGACTTTGCCTTTCTGGCTGTTAAGAATTATGGTTCTTAGAGTTCGAATACATTGATAACATTCTTCTAATGTTATCATTCTCTGTATGATATATAACCACATAAGTTATGTAAGGAAGAGGGAAAGGTTATTTCATTTAACTTGTAGTCTGTGCTTGTTTTGGATATAATAAATTAAGTCATAATATTTGTAGGTAGTCATTTAAGATAGTTGAAGGCTTATAATTTCTACCATTAAGCAATTAACCTGTCATTTTTTAACTATGGCTTTGGGTAGGAAGTTAATTTGCATTATTTTGTATATTCAGCAGTAACTATGCATTTAACTTTTATCTAGCCCTAAAAAGTAGTCTCAGTGAATATATATCTCTTCCTGAGTTCACTTTCAAACTTTTAGAAAATGAAATCAGAACTGAACTGAAGATAGGTGGAAAAGGCCTTATTTTAGTCTGATGGAAAATATCACATACTTTAACTTCTTAAAGTTATTATTAAACCCAACAAAAAACACTTATACCCCAACTATGTAAAACAACCATAATATATGTTTTTTTCCCCTATGGCCTTCACACTTGGTTTAAATGAAACAGTGGTGACTTTTCATAAAAGACTATTTTGATAAGTGAATCTGATGAAGTCAGGTATGGTAGGGATAGCAGGCTTTAGAGAGTTGTACTTATATATGTTGAATAGAGGCTCTTAGAGGAGCAGGTAAGCTGAAATTAGGAGTTTCTAAGATGATTCAAACAGTAATATTTCTCAGAAAATCCCATTTGAATCTAATGCCTACTGATATTTTGTACAGTACCTATTTTGTACCCCTAACTGCTATTCAGATAAGGTACTCAAAATGAATAATATTATTCATCTATTATATTGATTGCCTGAAGATAGACAGCTATGTTTGGTTTAGGAACACAAACTATACAAATAAAAAAGTATTAATTAGTAACTAAGCACCATAAAATTAATGCCCATTCAAACACCCCTTCTTTTGTAGTACCAATAGTGGTGTCAGGCAACATCTTTGTCAATCAGTGCTTTGAAGATTATCAGTTGCTTAGGCTGTTCAATTATATAATTCAGTTTGATTGATGACTGAAAGTACAAAAGATTCAAGATGTGTAAAAGTGACCTGAGAGAACTGTTTGAATCTCATACACAGCCAATAAAACAAACATGAGGCTGTGGAAGCTTAGGTCAGAGGAGAAAAGCAACAAGATTTATATGTGAGGGGCTTTCAATAGATAATAATTTAGGCCTCTTTCTGCTTAAGAAAAGGAGAGGGAAGACTAATGGGGACTCTGTTTTGCAGCTTAGGTACCAGCTCTGCCACAGTGGGCTCTTGGAGGCCCTGATTCCAGGGCTTGGCTTTTGGATGGCATTTCTGGACCTGCCCTGAGCCAGAGGGGAACACACTGCCCTGATGGGAGAGTCCCAGGCCTGGCAGCATTCACCACAAGCTGACTGAAGAGCTCTTGGGCCTGGAGTGAACATTAGCGGTAGCCAGGCAATACTTACCATGGGCCTGGGCTGGTGGTGGCCATGGGGAGAGATTCCTCTGCTTGTGGAAAGGGAGGGGAAGAGTAGGAAGGAATTTGTCTTCTGGCCTGGGTCCAAGCTCAACTTCAGTAGAATGGAGCATTAGGTAGGTTTTGACTCTGGTAGTCAAAAATTAAGGTTTCCAACTGCAGACCCTGGCTCTTGGATGGCATCTCTGAACCCATCAGGGACCAAGGGGGAACTCATCATCATAAAAGGAAGGGCACAAGCCTGGCTGTCTTTGCCACCTGCTGATTATAGAGCCCTAGCGTCTTGAGTGAAAATAGGTGATAATCAGGTAGTGATTACTGCGAGCCTTGGGCAAGACCCAATGCCGTGCTGGCTTCAGGTCTGACCTATAGCAGGCTCAATGATGGTGCCCACAGAGGTGCTTCTGTCACTCCTCTCACAGCTCCAGGCAGCTCAGCACAGAGAAAGAGACTCAGTTTCTTTGGGAAAAAGTAAGCAAAGAGAACAAGAGTCTCTGCCTGGTAATCCAAAGAATTCTTCCAGCTCTTATCCAAGACCACCAAGTTGGTACCTCTATGAGTCAACAAGAACCACAGCATTACTGGGCTTGGTGTGCCCCTAATGCAGATACAGCTGCAGTGACCAGAAACTTAGATCACAACACCCAAGTCTCTGAATTCCTGGAAAGCCTTCCTAAGAAGGATGGGTACAAACAAGCCCAAACTTCAGAGACTACAATAAATACGTAACTCTACAATACACAGACATGAA
Source organism: Rhinopithecus bieti (assembly GCF_001698545.2). NCBI lineage: Eukaryota > Metazoa > Chordata > Mammalia > Primates > Cercopithecidae > Rhinopithecus > Rhinopithecus bieti. The sequence continues at coordinate 732,792 of NW_016819911.1, forward strand.
CTTACACAAGCATCAGCTCATCCAGGAAAACATGACCTATCCAACCAACTAAATAAGGCACCAGTGACAAATTGTGGAGAGACAGAGATATGTGACCTTTCAGAGAGAGAATTCAAATATCTCTTTTGAGGAAACTCAACAAAATTCAAGATAACACAGAGAAAGAACTCAGGATTCTGTCAGATAAATTTAACAAAGAGATTGAAATTACTGAAAAGAATCAAGCAGGAATTCTGGAGTTGAAAAATGTAATTGACATATTGAAGAATGCATCAGAATCTCATACCAGCAGAACTGATCAAGCAGAATAAAGAATTAGTCATCTTAAACATACCTATTTGAAAATACAGTCAGAGGAAGCAAAAGATAAAGGAATAAAAAAGAATGAAGCATGCCTAGATGGCAATGCCATCTAAAAGATAGCCTCAAAAGGGAAAATCTAAGTTATTGGCCTTAAAGAAGAGGTAGAGACACAGAAAGGGGTAGAAAGTTCACTGAAAAGGATCATAACAGAGGACTTCTGTTATGATAACCTAGAGACAGATATCAATATTTAAGTACAAGAAAGTTATATAACACCAAGCAGATCTAACCCAATCAGACTACCTCAAGACATTTAATAATCAAACTCCTAAAGCTGAAGGATAAAGAAAGGATCCTAAAAACAGCAAAAGAAAAGAAATAAATAACACACAATGGAGTCCCAATACATCTAGCAGCAGATTTCTCAGTAGAAACCTTACAGGCCAAGAGAGAGTTGCATGACAAAAAGTGCTGAAGGAAAAAAACTTTTATCCTAGAATAGTATATCTAGTAAAAATATCCTTCAAATATGAAGGAGAAATACCTTCCCATACAAATGAAAGCTGAGGGATTTCATCAACACCAGACTTGTCCTACAAGAAATGCTGAAGGGAGTAAGTACCTCAGTCTGAAGGAAAAGGATGTTAATAAGCAATAAGACATCATCTGAATGTCCAAAACTCACTGGTAATAGTAAATACACAGAATATTGTAACACTGCAATTGTGGCTTGCAAGCTACTCATATGTTGAGTAGAAAGACTAAAGGTCAAAAAACAATAACTACAACAACTTTTCAAGACATATGTCTTATTTACTATAAGATATAACTAAAAACAACAAAAAGTTAAAAAATAGTAGAATGAAGACAAAGTGTAGTTTTTAATAGTTTTCTCTTTGCTTGTTTGTTATTCATGCAATCAGTGTTAAACTGTCATCAGTTTAAAATAATTGGTTATAGAATATCGTTTGCGCTGGGCACAGTGGCTCACACCTGTAATTCCAGCACTTTGGGAGGCTGAGGCAGGCAGATCACTTGAGGTTAGGAGTTCGAGACCAGCCTGGCCAACATAGTGAAACCGCATCTCTACCAAAAATACAAAAATTAGCTGGGAGTGGTGGCGCATGCGTGTAATCGCAGCTACCCAGGAGACTGAGGCAGGATAACTGCTTGAATCTGGGAGGCAGAGGTTGCAGTGAGCCGAGATCATGACACTGCACTCCAGCCTGGGTGACAGAGCAGGACTCTGCTCAAAAAAAAAAAAAAAAAAAAAAAAAAAAAAAAAAAA
>NW_016819911.1:734647-743097 GCF_001698545.2 Rhinopithecus bieti
AAAAAAAAAAAAAAAAAAAAAAAAAAAAAAAAACATTGGCAAGCCTCATGGTAACTGCAAATCAATAAAATATACAGTTGATACACAAAAATAAAAAGCAAGAAATCAAAATACGCCATCAGACAAAATCACCATCACTAAAAAGAAGATAGGAAGGAAGGAAAGAAGAAAGAGAAGGTCACAAAACAACCACAAAACAAATAATGAAATGCTAGGAGTAAGCCCTTATTACTAATAACATTGAATTTAAATGGACTAAACTCACAGTCAAAACACATAGTGTGGCTGAATGGAGAGAGAAAAAAAAGACCCAATGATCTGTCACCTACAGGAAAAACACTTCACCAATAAAGACACACATAGACTAAAAATAAAGGGATGGAGAAAGATATTCTATGCAAATGGAAACCAAAAAAAAGAACAGGAGTTCCTATACTTATATCAGACAAAAAAAGATTTCATGACAAAAACTGTCAGAAGAGACAAAGAAGATCATCATACAATAATAAAGGGGTCAACTCAGCAAGAGGATATAGCAATGGTAAATATATAGACATCCAGACATATAAATGAAATATTATTACAACTGAAGAGAGAAATAGATACCAATATACAAATAGCAAGAGACTTTAGCACCACACCTTCAACATTAGACAAATCATCCAGACAGAAAATTAATAAAAAATTGGACTTATTCTGCACTATACACAAAATTGACCTAATAGATATTTACAGGACATTTCATCCAGTGGCCGCAGAATACACATTCTTCTTCTCAGCACATGGAACACTCTCAAGAATATGCCATATTTTAGGCCACTAAATAGCCTAAAAAATTCAAAAACCTTGATATTATATCAAGTATCCTCTCTGACCTCAATGGAATAAAACTGGAAATGAATAACAAAAGGATTTTTTGAAACCGTACAAACACATGGAAATTAAACAATATGTTCCTGAATGACCAGTGGGCCAATAAAACAATTAAGAAGGAAAGCAACAAATTCCTTGAAACAAATGGTAACGGAAACATAACAAACCCAAACCAATGGGATACAGGGAAAGCAGTCCTAAAAGGAAAGTTAGTAGCTATAAAAATTTACAAGCAAAAAGTAGAAAACCTTCAGATAAACAACCCAAGGATTCAACTTAATGAACTAGAAAAGCAAGAACAAACCAAACCCAAAATAAGCAGAAGAAAAGAAATCATAGATAGCAGAGCAGAAATAAATTAAATGGAAACAAAGTAAACAACATAACAGATGAATGAAATGAAAAGCTGTTTTTTTAAAAAAAGATAAAATGAACAAACCTTTAGCCAGAGTAACTAAGAAAAGAGAAGACCCAAATAAATAAAATCAAAGATGAAAAGATAGGTATTATAATCTCTATGGCAGAAATTTGAAGGATCATTAAAGGATACTATGAGCAACTATATGCCAATAAATGGGAAAACCCAGAAAAAAATAGATAAATTCCTAGACACATATAACCTACCGTGATTGAACCATGAAGAAATCCAAAACTTGAACTGATCAATAGCAAGTAATGAGAGTGAAACCATAATAAAATGTCTCTCAGCAAAGAAAAGTCCAGGACCTGATGGCTTCACTGCTGAATTTTACCAAATATCTATAGAAGAACTAATTCTAACTGTACTCAAAACTATTCAAAAAAAAAAAAAAAAAAATAGAAGAGAAGTTAGTACTTACAATGTTATTCTATCAGGCTAGTATTACACTGATACTAAAACCAGACAAAGACACATAAACAGAGAGAAAACTACAGTCCAACATCCCTGATGTATGTGGATACAAAAATCCTTAGCAAATACTAACAAACTGAATCTAACAGCACATTAAGAAGATCATTCTTTTATTCCAGGGATGCAAGGGTGTTTCAACGTACACAAATCAATCAATATGATACATCATAACAGAATGAAGGGCAAAACCATATGATCATTTCAGTTAATGCTACACAAGCATTTGATAAAGTTTAACATCCCTTCATGTTAAAAACCCTAAAAATAGATATAGAAAGGATATACCGCAATATAATAAAAACTATATATGACAGACCCACAACTAGTATCATATTAAATGGGGACCAAGTGAAAGCCTTTCCTCTTAAGATCTAGAACATGACAAGGATGGCCACTTTCACCACTGTTATTTAACATGGTAGTGGAAGTCCTAGATACAGCAATTAGAGAAAGAAGTAAAAAGTCTACAAATTGGAAAGGAAGACAAATCATCCTTGTTTGCATATGATATGATTCTATATTTATTTGAAACAACATAAAGACTCCACCAAAAAACTGTTAAAACTGATAAATTCAGTAAAGTTACAAGATACAAAATTAACACACAAAAATCAGTAGCATTTCTATATGTCAATAGTGAACAATATGACAATCAAATCAAGAGAGCAATCTAATTTGCAATATCTACAAATTAAGTAATGTAGCTAGGAATTAACCAAAGAAGTGAAATGTTTCTACAATGAAAATTATACAACATTGATGAGATTACATCAAGTTAAAAAGCTTCTGCACGGCAAAGGAAGCAATCAACAAAGTGAAAAGACAACCCACAGAATGGGAGAAAATATTTGCTAACTATCCATATGACAGAGGGTTCATAACTAGAATATATACATCTCTACAGAAAAAAATCTAATAATTTGATTTAAAAATGGACAAAAGATCTGAACAGACATTTCTCAAAAGAAGACATACAAATGGCAAACATATATGAAAAGGTTCTCAGCATCATTGATCATTAGATGAGAAATGCAAATCAAAACTACAATGAGGTATCATCACACCTGAGTTAATATGACTTTTATCCAAAGACAGTTACTAACAAATGCTGGCGAAGATGTCGAGAAAAGGGACCCCTTGTACACAGTTGGTGGGAATGTAGATTGATACAACCACGTGGAGAATAGTTTGGAGATTCCACTAAAAACTGAAAATAGAATTACCATATGATCCAGCAATCCCAATGCTAGGTATATAACCAAAAAGAAGAAAATCAGTATATCAAAGAGATATGTGCACTCCCATGTTTATTTCAGCACTATTCACAATAGGCAAGATTTGAAAGCAACCTAAATGTCCATCAACAGATGAATGGATAAAGAAAATGTGGTACATACACAAAATCAAGTACTATTCAGCCATAAAAAAAGAATGAGATCCTGTCATTTGCAACAACATGATGCAACTGGAGGTCATTAAGTTAAGTGAAACAATCCCAGCAAAGAAAGACAAACTTTGTATGTTCTCACTTACTTGTTGGATCTAACAATTAAAACAATTGAACTCATAGAGATAGAGAGTAGAAGAGTAGTTGGGGAGGCGTGATGTGGATGGTTAATGGTTACAAAAATATAGTTAAGTAGAATGAATAACATCTAGTATTTAATAGCACAAGATGACTACAGTCAATAATAATTTATTGTACATTTAAAAGTAACTAAAATAGTATAATTGGATTGTTTGTGACACAAAGAAGAGATAAATGCTTGACGTGATGGATACCCCATTTACCCTGATGTGATTAGTATGCATTGTATGCCTGTATCAAAATATCTTATGTAACCCATAAGTATATATACCTACTATGTACCCACAAAAAATAATAAAATAAAATTAAATGACTGATACATCCTATAAAAAATAGATGACGATTTAAGAATGATAAGATGAAGAGATGAGTCTAGGAGACAAAAATGAGCCTGTTGGTGTCTGTAATATGAAGTTCAAATTTGAAGGGAATAATGTGCTATAACACAATTTTCTTAGAAAAATATTCCTTCCACAAATCAATGATTCATTTCTGATTTGGTCTAAAACTATTGCAAAATTTCTATTATAACATGATTGTAGAGATATGATCTAAATCAACTCATTTTCATAATTCTTAGTTTCAATTTTCAAGGCTAAGGGCTAGTTGATTTCTTTTCACTATGTAATATAAAATTCTTCATCTCCACTGTTTGTGAACTTACTTAAAATGATCTTTCATTGGAGGCAAACTAATTCTCCTTAAATTCACTTTTGCACTTCCTATTTTAGCTTATTTCCTAAAGCATCATTGAGATAAATATTGAGTTAGAGAAATAATCTCTTCTTGATTAAAAGATGGCATATTACATATTCTTTATAACTCTTTAATTTTTCAACAGAAATACATTTTAATATTAATATTTGATTTTAACACATAGGTTTTTGTCAATTATTTACTTAATTATTTTCTAAATATTTACTGAGCACAAGGTAGTGTTGGGGTGCTGGCCTTACAACAATCAACTAGCACAATCCTACTTGGCTTTTTCTCTTCGTGTCCTTGGGAAAAATTGCTTGGCTGCCCTAACACTATCAGAGAAATGATGGGACACTTTACGTTCCTATCCAACTGTAGCTTCTATTATTCCGTGATTGTCAAATATCACACATTTAACTCTAATAGGAATTATTTTCTAAAATAGGAAGCTGATGAAAGTTCAACATGGCTTCCCATTCACTTAGTGCTCCTTTCCTGGATAATAGGTAGTAGGTTTTTTTCCTCTTAGATACTGTGTTTTAATACATGTACCTCAACTGTTATGTGCTGTGTTAAATTTTATTGCTCCTAGCAGACCATTATCAGGAGTATTGCTCTTAATTAACTTCTCACCTAGTTATAAGCATTATGGCCTCATTACATGGGGAATAAATATACTTATGCCCCAATGGTCAAGTCAAGAAAATGTCTGTTTCAACAAATCAAGCAAAGCAATTATTGCATTGTGTTTTGTGAAATCTGCTGTACAGATTTAGAAGGCTGAAATATTTTAATATCTTGGAAAAAGAAATTATTTTCTTTACATTTTAAATTAGGCATGTTTATTAAGAAACATTAAGTGAACTTGATAAATATCTCCTGCAGCTCATTACATTTAGAAATTAAAACAACATGTTATCTGGTGGGATAGACTGGGTTTCCTTGATCGTAACTGACCCAAAGAAAGTACCACTTGATGTACACTCTATACCATAAACCATATTAAAACAGCGAGAAAAAAATCAAAAACCAAAAATATAACTGCGATTAATTAAAATGCTGGATATTCAAAGAGTTTTCAAAATAAACATGCTAGCTCAGGCAAAAATGTTCTTCCTCACTCAAGTCCAGCCTTTTCTCTGATTCTCTTAATTCCATCTTCTTCTGCCTGTTTAGTGCCCATCCAATCAAATATCCCTCTGCTGTGTTTCATGTTCAGTATCACCTGCTTCATCCCATACATTTCATCTGCCTATTCCTCCATTCATTTCTTCAAGTCTTTTAAAAAAATGACTTTTATGTGTTAAGCACTGCACAAAGTATGTATCAATGAAAATAAAAATACATAGTCATAATAATCATCCATATTCCTTAGGCTTTTCACACATTACTTTGTGTCATGCACACAATGACCCATGTGGTTGGCAGTGCTTTTATGTCCCTTCTATAGATAGAGACACAAGAAGAACTAATCACATAGCTAGTAAGGGGTAGAGCTGGCATTTGAACCTAGACCTTTGGACTGCAGAGCAGTATGGTCTCTGCTCTGTGACACACAAATGGACAAGTGTAATATATGATCATTTATATATTGCAAACATGCAAAAGAAACAGTGAGACCCCAGATGAGCTGTGGGCATAATTTTACAGAAGTGATGCTTGAACTGAGTTTTGAAGGAAGACACAAAATTTTGAAATCATCCTTGACTCCTTCACTTTGTAGTCCCTTCCCACTCTGACCCAGAGCTTCATCCCATAATTTGCTTTGACTAATGAGACCAAATATGCTACATAGAATTAGAAGCACTCTGTGCCTTTCTACTCCTGCTTTTTTACCTTCACTACTAGGATATGTCTGCATCAGCCTGCTGGAGGATGAGAGACTAGAAAGAGCAGAGTCAGTCCTGCTGTCCCAGATAGGGCTCCATACATAGTCTAGAGCCCCTCCAAGATAAGCAGATTCCTGAGTGAGCACCTCGTTTCCACAGCCCAACTCAGGGAGCTGACTTATCCCGCCAACTCATAGACACATGAGCAAAAAATAAATTCTTATTGTTGTATGTCACCAAAGTTTTGTAATTTGTGTTACATTTGATTATTATGGAAAGGGATAACAGATGTAACACCTATCTATCTATATTTCATCTTCCAAGTCCAATTAGTTGTTTAGTGATAGCTATGATATCTCTGTGCTATTCTCATTCACATTTCATTCTCTTTCAATTATTGTTACAACTACCCTAGCCAATTTTCTCATTGCCTGTATTCTTGACTATGGTGGTAGCTTATTAACTGGTGTTCTTGCCTCCAAATCTCTCCCTTCTTCAACCTATCTATATAAAAGTGATCACGTATTTTTATTAAAACAGAGTATTGGTGTTGCCACTAATCTCTTCAAAGCCTTCAATGATTATTTCCCTAAGACCAAAATCCTCAGCCTAACATTGAAACTCTACACCTGTCATCTAGTCCCACATTCCTTCTTGCTTACCTGTTCAGTTCTCCTTTTCCATTACCACACTATGCTTCCCCTCTTTGCTATCAAACATCTAAGCAAATACACATCCTCTTCCTTCCATCTAGAATGCCCTGCACCCTGTTTCCAGATGTCTAGATCAGGAATTTTATCATTCCTGCATGTCTAGATCTTGTGTCTCTGCCCCAGAAACTTTTTTCTGATTCCCAATTCTGAGGCTTCCTCACATTTTTTATACCACCTTTAGAATCTTGAGCACTCACTTTTTACCATAGTCATTTATGTTTGAAGACTTGTATATTCCACAATATTGGTCCTTAGGTCTGCTGTAATAAAGTATCATTAACTGGGCATGTTGAAACTACAGAAACTTATTCTCTTAATTCAAATCAAAGCCCCCATGAGATAACCATCTCACACCAGTCAGAATGGCTATTATTAAAAAGTCAAAAAATAACAGATGCTGGCGAGGTTGTAGAGAAAAGAGAATGCTTATACACTGTTGGTGGGAGTGTACATTAGTTCAATCATTGTGGAAGGCAGCGTGGCGATTCCTCAAAGAGCTAAAAACAGTAATACCATTTGACCCAGCAATCCCATTACTGGATATATACCCAAAGGAATATAAGTTGTTCTACCATAAAAACACATGTACGTGTTTGCTCATTACAGCACTGTTCACAATAGTAAAGACATGGAATCAAGCTAAATGCCCATCATTGGTAAACTGGATAAAGAAAAGGTAGTACATATACACTGCGGAATGCTACATAGCCATAAAAAAAGAATGAGATCATGTTTGCAGGAACATGGATGAGCTGGAGGCCAACATCCTTAGCAAAGTAATACAGGAACAGAAAACCAAACACCGCATGTCATCACTTATAAGTGGGAGCTAAATGATGAGAACATATGAGCACAGAAAGGAACAACAGACACGGGGACCTATTTGAGAGAGGTGAGTGAGAGGAGGGAGAGGAACAGAAAAAAACAACTGGGTACTAGGCTTAGTACCTGGGTGATAAAATAATCTGTACAATAAGCCCCCATGGCACAAGTCTACCTATATAACAAACCTGCCCATGTACTCCAGAGCCTAAAATAAAAGTGAAAAATAAAAAAGAAATTTATTCTCTCACAGTTCTGGAGGCAAGAAGTCCAAAGTCAAGGGACTGGATGGGCCACTTTCCCTCTGAAGTCTCCAGGGGAAAATCCCTTCTTGCCTCTTTCAGCTTTTGGAAGTACCCAGGTATTCCTTGACTTGTGACATTATGACTCCAATCTCTGTCTTTACTTACTATTCTCTCTGTATGTCTCTGACTTCATATGGCATTCCCCTTATGTGTCTGTGTCCAAACTTCACCCTTTTAGAAGTGTACTAGTTATATTGGATTAGGACCCACTACAATGCCTTCATCTTAATGTGATTACATCTGCAAAGATCCTGTTTTTCAAATAAGGCCACATTCACAGGTACCGAGGGGTTAGGACCCCACTGTGTTTTTTGGAGGGGACAAAATTCAAGTAATATCCAGCATACTTGAGAGTAAGCATTGCATCATTTTTCATCTTTACCTTACTACCACTCTGACTAGCAAAGCTCCTGCAGGATGGAAATGATATCCTCTTCATTTTGTACCTGCTGTGCACACAAAATTTACTCATTGTTCAACTTTTTTCTGAACTGAATCCAATTGTTTATTTAAACATGTTTGGAAAGATCATAAAAGTATTCAGAGGATGCCAAGAAATATTTAGTTTTAAGCGTCAATAATATGTGAGCTGTTACAAAGCCTCAAATATGGAAGTAGTTATTAACACATTTTTAAAATCTCAATTTGGCAGAGAGAAAGGTCTCAAAGGCACCAACAGAGACTGGCAAATTCAATTTTGGAGGTATGAGTGAGGAGAAAATAATTATC
>NW_016819911.1:745744-749887 GCF_001698545.2 Rhinopithecus bieti
AGATGGGCTAATAAGTTGGCTAACTTTGAAAATTAGGTCACAATTATTGTGTTGTCTTCATTTTGAAGTAGTGAATTTTTAAAAAGAACATTGACGCCTGTCACACCTGGAATATGGTGACTGGGAATCAAAGAAATGGGTTTATAAAAACCAAAATGTTCAGCAAAGAGAAGCCAGAATTCATGTTTAAAGTCAAAAGACATGCACATTCATTTCAGTCAAATTATGCTTTTTGAAAGAATGATGGTGGCACCATCTCTGCAAGCAAAGGTCAAGAAAATTTTGTGTAGATGTCACAAAACAAATCACAGTAAGTACTAATTTGCCATATTGCAAACTGTCATCACAGGAATCAACAGGCAACACAAACTGCCGCTGCTGCCCAAGGAAGCAGTTCTTACAAACATGGTGTGAAAGCGGCAAGGCTGTGAGCTCAGGTCCTACCCAGGGTCTTTGCTCAGAGAATTAAATTTGCAGGTTGCCAATTGGCTCTCCTTAACCAGCCTGTAAATGTGAGCTTTTGGTCAAAAAGAAGACTGAATAGGAGACAGTGAATGATATGTGAAGAAATTAGAAATACACTGGAAATTATAAAGAAAAATGATACGCTTCAGTGGAGAAAGCAGAGACGACTAATATTTGGGTCTGGGATCTGCCACTTATGACTGACAATCATGAGCAAGTTCCTTTCTCTCCCTGAGCTCAAATTTTCTCATTTATATAGTGGGCATGGCAGTAGCCTGTGGTGATAAGAATTAAGTGAAAATATGCATTTAAAATGCTTAACACATGGAAGGAATGCAATAAATGCTAATTATTGCTTCTATTATTTTATTGGAAACAAAAAATTCAAAGCATTTATCTACTACTGATCATGGAGAAATACTGGCATTTAAAAAATAATGTGGGTCTTTATTTCAGTGGCGAACAAGGCATAATTACAATGTACTGGTTTTACTTATAAAGTGGTGTGACTTTTTAACTTTGGTAAACACATTGAATAAAATAGAATAAATATTTTACTTTAATAAAAAATAAAATATTAGTATTGAACCCATAGAAGTAAATACTAGCAGCACCTAGAGTTCTAATTTCAGGTTATGCAAAATCACAAATGAAAAGACCACTATGTTTCACTTAGATTCTTCACCTAAAGCCTTTCCACACAGTAACTCACTCAAGGAAGCATGGGTTTCATTAATTTAATATGCAACCACTAGGGAGTTCTAAGAAATGTATTTTAAGAGTTGTTTGGTGCATTCTGGGTCCGCTGATGCTGTTCAACCAGGAAGTTTGCTACTAGTCCATGGGTTTTCAAATTAATTCTATAAATGGATAGGTAGCAAATATTTGGGATTGTGTGGGTCATACGGTCTGTCGCAACTACTTAACTTTGCTATTATAGCAAACTGCTACTTTATATAAACACATAGATTTGGCCATGTTCTAGCAAAACTTTATTTGGGGGCATTGAAATTTTAAATTTCATATAATTTTCAAATATCACAGAATATAATTCTTCTTTTGGTTTGTTTTTAATCCTTTAAACATATTCAACTAATTCTTAGCTGGTGAATTATAATGAAATAGGGAACTTGTGGGCCAGATTTGGTCCAGGGGCCATAGATTGCTAAACTGTGGGTTAGATGAGCAAATATGTTAAGTAACCACAAGACTTTATATAAATGAAATAGCACAATTTTCTTCCTCAGATGTCAGCCTTTTCCTGTATCTCTGTAATTTTGAAACTTAAGGAACTGCTTCCTATATCTAGTTAGACAGCAATTAATCTTACTGAAGTTAGTCTTTCATATATAAAGTGGTGTGAAATTTTGGGACACAAACACAAGTGTGCCAAAACTTCAGTTTCAGGAGAAATATATTCTCTGTGACTGAACTTTCTTCATATTTTAAAATCCTTTCCATAGAACTCTAACACTTCCTTCATCTTGAGTAGTTCAAGACTTTCACTCTTCCCCTTGTCCCAGGTTATATCTAAATTGTGGAGGATAACATAGCATCAAAATAGAGCGCTATGGGCCTTGTGTGGCACTGCTCCATGCTTGCATCTGCTGAAATGTCTCCTCTAGTCCACAGTCACTGTTGACTCACCATGACGATGTGCTGGACTTCAGTTCCATTTTCATCTTTGGTGATGTTGTGTTTGTTTCTATAGACCTGTCGTCTGTACTATGAGGCCTCTCCAAGCTCACCAACTCTTTCTTATCTAAATTCCACTCTGTTTGGGGGGTTTGTGAATATTTACTTGCTCTACTATACCCCACTGGGATTATGAGAAACTCTCTAGCACTGTCATGCATGCAGCCATCTTTATGCTGAAGCTTGCACACTAGTGGGTGGAATCTTGCAGGGCTGCCGTCTCCAGTGATCACGAGGGGTCCTCGACTTTCGGATCTCAAACCTGGAAAGAGATCTGCTGCCCACTCTAACCTTTTCTCAGAGCCCACAGCACCCCCTCACACATGAGGAAAACATGACTGTTTTCCTCACTGATGCTTCACTTTCTGTTCAGAGGAGTTTTTTTTTTTTTCATCACTGGAATAGTAAAAATTTGCTCTTATATTTTGTAAATTCTTCCAAATATGTTCTTTCAACATTAATTTTATGCTTTGATTTCCTCAGCATCTAGCATTCTGAGATTTGAAAACTTTCTTTAACATAATTGCCCCATTGTGTGTTTCCAATATCAATTTTGAAAGGCAGAAACTGAAAACAGGCTCTATTTTTTTCCTCCTCCCTGCACAATGTTTTAAAAATTCTATCCTGGAGCTAGACTGGGCCTTCTCTTATCTGTGAATGGATTAAAAAGTAATGGGACCACAAATAATCCCTCAGCTAAGTATATTACCTTAACATAGCACAGCTGTATCTGCCCCTGTACCTGGTTGAACGGTTGTTGAGTTGAAGTTTATGGTGAGTTGAAGCCCACTTTAAATTCCACAGGAAAATGCCTTGGAAACATTTTACTTAAGAGTACAGAATTTAAGGGTGGGCACAGTGGCTCAAGCCTGTAATCCCAGCACTTTGGGAGGCCGAGGCAGGCAGATCACCTGAGATCAGGGGTTCGAAACCAACCTGGCCAACTTGATGAAACCCCGTCTTTACTAAAAATACAAAAATTAGCCAGGTACAGTGGTGGGCGCCTGTAATTACAGCTACTCAGGAGGCTTAGGCAGGAGAATCGCTTGAACCCAGGAGGCAGAGGTTGCAGTGAGCCAAGATCGCATCCTTGTACTCCAGCCTGGGCGATAGAGCGAGACTCCTTATCGAAAAAAAAAAAAAAGTACAGAATTTAATGTTAAATCCCAAAACAAAAGAATATATGTAGAATGTATTATATTCCCTGCCATATCTCCCAAAGAGGCAGATAGCCAAAAATTGTTATGGCTTTTCTTCAATTTTTTGTCTTTGGAAGTTAACATATCCTATAACGGGGCTTAGTTTATATATTGCCAATATCGATTTCTATTTTGTCTTCTACAGTCATTTAGGAGGTCCTCAGTTCTATGACCAAAAGCAAAAGAATAAGGTTCCATAGGTATGAGGCCCCACCTAATAAAATGGTGCTAAAATTAAGAACAGAAAAACCGAAAACATTGTCCACTAAGCAAGACATATGATGTTTTTGTTCAATTATTTGAAGGTCTGGAAACTTATTTCATGTTTAAACTATGAAGGAAAAGTGACATATAGAAGAAAGAGAATTTTAATACCAAACTTTCCGGTAATTCAGTTGTTCAGAGCAATATCAAAAGCACTATATTTGTTCTCAAGTATGATTTGACTGAAATGATAAAACTTTGTCATTCAGAGATCTCACATTTCTCTTTGAGTTTCAGAATGTGAAGACAAAAAATTGCTAACCTGCTATCTGTTTTCAAGTCAAAATTGATTATGCCAAGTCATTGCCAGTCTCAATAAGAAAGCTTAACATGTTTTAAAAATTCTTTTTATGCTTTTGAAATATGCAGGGTAATTTTATTTTTAATCCTTCTGTATTTACTCTTGCCAGTCATTCTGAATGTGGACGATAAGTTTGTTTTGTACACATTTTACTTATAGCATAAAAAGTAAATCAAAGACATCAGTTTCATAAACCTTTTCTATTATCCTTTTTTGTCC
>NW_016819911.1:750113-771201 GCF_001698545.2 Rhinopithecus bieti
GCTAATTTTTGTATTTTTTATTTATTTTATTTTATTTTTTGAGACAGAGTCTCATTCTGTTGCCCAGGCTGAAGTGCAGTGGCTTGATCTCGGCTCACTGCAAGCTCCGCCTCCCGGGTTCAAATGATTCTCCTGCCTCAGCCTCCCGAGTATCTGTGATTATAGGTGCCCGCCACCATGCCTGACTAATTTTTTGTATTTTTAGTAGAGACAGGGTTTCACTGTGTTAGCCAGGATGGTCTCGATCTCCTGACCTTGTGATCCACCTGCCTCGGCCTCCCAAAGTGCTGCGATTATCTTATATTAACAATTCCAGAAAGTCCTGCAATTCATGACACTTGGTGAAAATGGATTAGAGCTTTCCAAAGGTTTTTTTTTTACAAAGTCAACTTTAATTTTATGAAACTGCTTCTAATTTGAAGGATTATTTATCTTTTACCCAACATCTAAGTCCTCTGTCCAATTAATGAGACTTCGGCCACCCATGACAAAGTTTACTCATTTGTTATCTTACTGGCAAAAGTGATGTTGATGGAATGCGTGATAAGCTCTGGTTTCTTCAAGTAATACTCAAGCTCTAACCTCTTCCAGAATAAAAGCTTAGAAAATTTTCTATGATCCCTTATAACTGATTGATTGGGGATGACATGTCAGGCTTTGGGCTGGAGATACAGTGATTGCCTCTTGCCTAGGAGGTTTAAATTTTCATGTCTCCCTCTGAGCTGCAGCTAACATGTAACAAATTTGCCTGGTTAGCTGACATTACCTCAGTATTGTCTACAACTTTGGGCATCCTACATGACTTGCCCGTCCTGTAGTAAGGATAGGCATAGCCAGGCCTGGTGTGTGAAGCTGTTGACAGAAAATAGTTCTCCATGCTGCAGAAGCCAGAGCAAAAAAGTTAATCATGTATGGCAGTGAGGATGAAGTAACCTGCCTTCCCTCCTAAATAAACAGATGGAAAGAGTTTGCAGTTCATTTCTTTCCAAGGTAACAAATTACTTTATTTCTATGTTTTACAGTAACAGAATCAAAAGTTCTTCTCTTTGGGGAAATTTTATTTTTCTTTAATTATTCCATGCAAACAAGAGACCTGAGTCTTCTGGGGATAGATGCAGAGAAGTCAAAGTTAATTAGTTTTTCTTATGATACACTGCATTTGGGTAAAATGTCACTGTGGGGGCACAATGACAGTCAGATTACTCGATCAAGTGCTGAGTGACTAGAAAGGCAGAAATTTATCAGAGGAATCTACATAGAAATAATATTTCACCTTCCTTGAAAGTCAGCATCGTTTGGTACTCTCCTTGGATTTCTCGGTTCATGTACTTTCTTTCATCTACACTTTGTCTTTCCTTTAAGATGTCAGACAGCATGAGAAAGTGATGGAGTGGCCTGCAATTCCCCAGTGAACTCAAGAACCATGTTTCTATTTAACCATAACATAAAATCACAAATCAAACTCAGTTTCTTTTCTCTTATGATTGTCAAAGTTGTACATTCTGAAAAACTTCAAGGCGAAACAAAGAAATCTACTTCAATGATTCTCTGTCATTTTCATAGGTAGGTGTTTAAATCAGGCTGTGAGCATTACACAAATACATCTGTGGCTCAAAAGTCAGCCTTCAAATTAGGTATTTATTATTTTCATGCCTGATTAAGGCCTGATTATATGAAAGCATGCCAAGTACATGATTTACATTATTAAAATATAAGGCTCCAGCATTGAGTATGATTCCCAAGTGATCCTATTATTAATTTATTAAGCATGTATCTTGTAACGAACTCAAGATATCTGTCTCACAAAAGAATAGCATTATCATGTACTAATGAAATAGACAAAGTATGAACCTCACATATTGAAGTCAAGTTACACATTGATGTCTTCAAGTCAAGGTCTAAGCAAGGTTGTTCTGTAATTCAGGAGAAATTCTGGAAATAATCACCACAAAAATGTCTCTGTTAGTTTAAAGCATTCATTAACAATTTAAACCCAGGCAAATAGCTAAAAACAGAGACTTCCTTGAATAAGTTTACATCTCAATTTTACTCATCTATTTATTTCTTGTAAAATGATAAATAATAAACAAAGACCAAGAAAAGAAGAGCCCTATCTAAAGCTTTCCTAATCAAAGGTAATTTTTTCTTTCTTGGATCTATTTTGTATACTTGTTTCACATAGTAAACATATGACTGTCTGTGATGGTTAACATGAAGTGTCAACTTGATTGGGTTGAGGGATGCATAGGTGGCTGGTAAAGAACTAGGTGTGTCTGTGAGGCTGTTGCCAGAGGAGACTGACATTTGAGTCTGTGGACTGGGAGAGAAATACCCACCCTCAGATCACCTTCCAAAGGCTGCCAACGCAGCTACAACAAAACAGAGGGAAGAAGAGGGATAAGTGTGGCTCTTTCTGGCTCTCTTTCTTCTTCCCATACTGGATGCTTGCTTCCACTCCTCCTGCCCTTAGACATCAGACTCCAGGTTCTTCTGTCTTTGGACTCTGGGACTTGCACCAATGGCTTCCAGGAGCCTCTTGGGCCTTTGGCCACAGACTGAAGGCTGCACTGTCAGCTTCACAGGGAACTGTCGACTTCCCTGGTGTTGAAGCTTTCAGACTTGGACTAAGCCACTACCAACTTCTCTCTCCCTCAGCTTGCAGACAGCCTATTGTGGGACTTTGCCGTGTAATCATGTGAATCAATTCCTCCTAATAAACTCCCTTTTATGTGGACATATATCCTATTTGTTCTGACCACCCGTGAAGAATCCTGACAAATACACCATCCAGACTCTTCACTGCAGGAAAATTACCTTCTTCAACAAGTGTATTTTAAACCTGAGGACTTTCCCCCAAATATGATAGACAAAGTGTGAGACTGTTGACAACCTGATGTACTGATATGAATCCCTGTGGTACCCTGGAGCAACCTTGACTTCTGCTTCCAATTTTGGAATAAAATACTAGATTCTGTATTTTTTAAGATGAGAATTAATTAACTATTATGAAATACTTGACATCGCCATCTCAGGCCCATTTTTGAACTCTTGGAAATCATTCAAATAAGACTTCCTTTGAGAGACAAATGGCGCAATGGCACGTAATAGTGGAAATGATAGTATTGATCTGTTTAGAAAATATAGGGCTAATTTTCTTTGGTTGTTGGTTCCCACAAATGAACAAATCTAACAGTTTAAAAACCCGTGCCTGTTTTGAATCAAATCTAAGGAAAGGCAAAGCAAAGATGGCAGAATAGAAGCCTATACCAATCATCCTTGCCACTGCGAGACCAAATTTTAACAACCGACTATACACAGAAAAGCAGTCACAAGAAACAAAAATCAGGTGAGCAATCACAGTACCTAGTTTTAACTTCACATTGTGGAAAGAAGCATTCAGAAAAACAGGAGAGACAGTCTTGAAGCACCAACATATCCCTTCCTAATCTCTTGGCAGTGGGCCTGCAGTGTGGAGAGAGAATCTGTGCACTTTGGGGAGAGAGAGTACAGGTGCTGGGGGATTTTACACTGAACTCAGTGCTGCCATGTTATAGTGGAGAATAAAGCTATGCTGTGCTCAGCCAGTACCTGCACATGGAGGGAACATTTGGACCAACCCTAGCCAGAAGTAAATTGCTCATCCCAGTGGTCGAAACCTGAGTTTCATGGGAGGCCTTGTCATTGTGGGCTGAAGTGCTCTGGGGTCCTAGGTAAACTTGAAAGGCAGTCTAGGATAAAAGGACTGTAATTCCTAGGCAACTCCTAGTGCTAGACTGGGCTTAGAGCTGGTGAACTAGAGTAGCACATGACCTAGGGAGACACCAGCTGGCATGGCTAAGGGAGGGCTTGTGTCATTCCTCCCCCAACCCCAGGCAGTGCAGCTTGTAGCAACAAAAGTGAATTCATTCTTTCCACTTAAGGAGGGAAGAGTGAAGAATAGAGAGACTCTGTCTTGCCTGTTGGATACCAGCTCAGCCACAGTAGAACAGGGCACTGGGCATAGTCATGAGGACCCCATTCCAGTCCATAGCTCTTAAATGGCATTTGTAGACACACCCTGGGCCAAAAGGCAATCCACTGCCTTGAAGAGAAAGACCTGGTACTGGCAGAATAGATGAAGTGCTTACTAAAGGGCTCATAGGCCCTGGATAACCACCAGCAATAGCCAGGGAGCATGCCTTGAGCCTCAAGTTCTGAGATATACTGGCTTCAAGGGAGCCCCAGCACATTCCCAGCTCTGGTAGCTATGGCAAAAGAGTTCTTCTGTTTGAGAAAAGCAGAAGGAAAAGTAAAGGGGACTTCGTTTTGCATCCTAGGTACCAGCGCAGCCATGGTAGGGGAGAGGAACAACCAGGCTCTTGGGGGCACTGTGTACAGACTAGGATCTTGGATACATTACTGGATCTTCTCTGGGTCAAAGGGCATCCCACTACCTTGAAGGGTGAGTCCAAAGTCTGTCAACAATCACCACAAGCTGACAGAGGAGCTCTTGGCCTTTAAGCAAACATTGGTGATGGCCTGGCAGAACCCCCCCATCCCCATGCACTGGGGATGGTTGTGACCACAGGACGATGCCCTTCTGCCTGTGGAATGAAGATGGAAGAGCAGGAAGTACTTTATATTGTGGTTTCCATGCCATCTTAGCCTCAGGAGAATAGAACGTCAGGTAAATTGCTAAGGGTTTTGACTTGAATGTCCAACTCCCAGACAGCATTTCTGGACATGCCTAAAGTGCCTGGAGGAACCTGCCACCCTGAAGGGGAGGGCCTTGGACAAGGCCCAGTGCTGTGCTGGCTTCAGGTCTGATCCAGTGAAGTTCCAGTGGTGGGGACCTCAGGGGTGATTGCATCACTACACCCCCAGTGCCAGGTGGCTCAGCACACAGAGACTCTGTATGTTTAGGAGAAAGTAAAGGAGAAGAACAAGAATCTCTGTCTGGTAATCCAGAGAATTTTCTTGGATCTTATCCAAGACCACCAAATGGTGTCTCTATGAGTCTGCAAAAAACACAGTGTTCTTGGGCTTGGGGCCCAAGTCCCTTCAATACTTGGAAAGCCTTCCCAAGAAGGACAGGCACAAACAAGCCCAGACTGTGAAAACTGCAGTAAATACTCAACTCTTAAATGCCCAGATACCAAAGAACATCTACAACCATCAACACCATCCAGGAAAACATGACCTCACTCAACGAACTAAATAAGGCACTGAGAGGCCAATCTTGGAGAAACATAATTTGTTTAGACCATTTGGAGAGAGAATTCAAAATAGCGTTTTGAGGAAACTGAAAGAAATTCAAGATAACACAGAGAAAACAATTCAGAATTCTATCAGATAAATTTAACAAAGTGACTGAAATAATTTAGAACTATCAAGCAGAGATTCTAGAGTTGAAAGATGCAATTGCCATGCTGAAGAATACATCAAAGTCTTTTAGTAGCAGAATTGATTCAGCAGAAGAAAGAATTAGTGACCTTGAACACAGGATATTTGGGAATACACAGTCAGAGGAGACAAAAAAAAAAAAAAAAAAAAAGAAAGAAAAAACCAAAAACAATGAAGCACCCTATAAAATAGCCTCAAAAGGGCAATTCTAAGAGTTTTTGACCTTAAAGAGAAGAAAGAGAAAGACATAAGGGGTAAAAAGATTATTCAAAGGGGTAATGTCAGAGAACTTCCCAAACCTAGAAAAAGATACCAACTTCAAATAGAAGAAGGTTTCAGAACACCACACAGATTTAAGACAAAGAAGACTACCTCAAGGCATTTAATAATCAAACTCCCAAAAGTCAAGGATAAAGAAGGATTTTTAAAGCAGGAAGAAAAAAGAAACAACATACAACCGAGCTCTAATATATATGGCAACAGAGTTTTCAGTAGAAATCTTACAGGTCAGGAGAGGGTGGCATGATGTATTTAAATTGCCGAAATAAAGAAACTTTTCCCTAGAATAGTATATCTGGTGAAAATATCCTTTAAGCATGAAAGAAATAAAGATCTCAGACAAACAAAACAGGGATTTCATCAACACCAGACATGTTCTACAAAAAATGTTAAATGGAGTTCTTCAATCTGAAAGAAAAGGTTGAACAATAAGAAGTCATATGATTTCCACAAAACTTACTGGAAATAGTAAGCACACAGGAAACAAGAATAGTGTAACACTGTAATTTCAGTATGTAAACTTCTCAATGTAGGTAGAAAGACTAAATGATGAACCAATCAAAAATAATAAGTACAACAACTTTTGAAGACATAGACAGTGCAATAAGACACAAGGAGAAACAATAAACAGTTAAAAGTGGGGAGATGGAGTCAAAATGTAGAGTTTTATTACACAAAAAATAAAAGCAAGAAATTAAAGCATACCACCAGAGAAAATCGCCTTTACTAAAAGGAAGATAGGAAGTAGGAAGGAAGAAAAGAAGAGAGAGAAGACCACAAAACAACCAGAAAACAAATAACAAAATAACAGGAGTAAGTCCCTGTCTTTGAATAATAATGTTGAATGTAAATGGTCTAAAATCTCCAATCAAAAGACATAGAGTGGCTGAATAGATGCATAAACATGATTCAGTGATTTACTGCTTACGAGAAACACACTTCACCTATAAAGAGGCACATAAACTAAAAATAAAGGCATGGAAAAAGACATTCCAGGCCAATACAAACAAAGAAAGAGCAGGCACAGCTATACTTACATCAGACAAAATAGATTTTAAGACCAAAATTATAAGAGACAAAGTAGGTCATTATATAATGATAAAGGGCTCAAAATTAAGCAAAGGGACATAACAATTTTAAATATATATGCACCCAACAATTGAGCATCCAGACATATAAAACAAATATTGTTAGGGCTAAAGAGAGAAATAGATTCCAATACAATAATAGTTGGAGACTTCAATACCCGACTTTCAGTATCAGAGAGATCTCCCAGACAGAAAATCAACAAAGAAACATCAGATTTAATCTGAATTATAAAACAAATGAACCTAATAGAAATTTACAGTACACTTCATCTAACAGCTTCAGAATACACATTTTCTCCTTAGTACATGGATCATTGTCAAGGACAAATTACATGTTAGGTCACAAAACAAGTCTTAAAACATTCAAAAAAAAAAAAAAAAATGGAAATAACATCAAGTATCTTCTCTGACCAGAAGAGAATAAAACTAGAAATCAATGACAAGAGGAACTTTGGAAACTATACAAACACACAAAAATTAAGCAATTTGCTCATGAATGAGCAAATAGTAGGTGAATGAAGAAATTAAGAAGGAAATTGAAACATTCTTGAAACAAATGATAATGGAAATATAACATACCAAAACCTCTGGGATACAGCAAAAGCAGTATTAAGAGGAAAGTTTATAGTGATTGAGTGGCTTCATCCAGAATGGTTGGTGAAGAAACATTAACCACAGTAGATCTTGCAGGGCCAAATGACATCTCTAAAAATGGGAATTAAGAGCCTGTCTGAAAGTGGGAACATCAGCCCTTTTTTCTTACTAATAAAATTTCAAAATATCGGCTGTCAATAGGGTCTATGTCCCCCAAGGAAAGAAAGAGTAGGCTTCTTCTTTTAATAATCACAGAAAAAACAGCCTTTAAATGCTGACATATAAGGACCCCTGAAATAAAGAAAAAAAATGGCTTCACATTAAGATCTTACAGTGAAGCCCCAAGTGAACAATCACCACCTCCAAATACTCCAAATATGGAACTTCCAGTAGGTTCTTAATGCTTTACTTTTAAATATAAACAAACAGAGATAACCATGTATTCTAGGAGAGCCTCCACTGAGACAAAGAGATCAAAACAAACGAATAGAAAAGTAGATCTGGGATAAATAAGGAAAACTTGAATTACTATCCCCTTGCACATAAAATAATGTATTTTATCCATAAATCAAGATCTGAAGCTATGAAAATAAAAAATAACCAATAAAAACACTTTGAAAATTAAAATTGAGTCCCAGAAATTTTGGAAAATAATGTCAGATATTCCCCCAGAAAGAGAAATGGAAAAGAAAAAGAGGCAGAAAACAGATGAGAGAATGTAAGAACACCAAAAGATCAGACCATGTATAGATAGATAGATAGGTAGGTAGGTAGGTAGATAGATAGATAGATTATGTGTATACATGTATATTTTCTATATTTTGACATCTTAAAAAAACCTTCCCCCCCTCCAAAGAAAACCCCAACCTTTCTGCCTGGGAGATACTGCCTTTCCTGGGGCTAGCCAATTAGAGACAGCAAAGGGCTCAACCAGGAACATGTCTTTGTTATGCAGACTAACCAATCCAGAGCCACACCTCCTCTATTTGGCCTGAGACCCTCAGAAGTCAATATTCCTCCGCTTTAATAATCCCAGGAACAGATACCAGGCAACTAGGACCACCTCTATAATTTAGAGACCACAGAAATTCACACTATAGGTATGGAACTGAACTGGGATTCATTCGCCCAGCGCAGTAAGACCAGATAGTCACACTGAGGTTTGCAGCCAGATAAAGGAAAGTGCTTCTTTGTAGGGTGCCTAACAAGGAAGATCTAGCAGCTAATGCTTAAATCCTGGCCTCTCTGATGGCTTAAGGTAAGGGTTTTTAAAGGCAAGGGTAAGTTTCAGAAAGCAGAAGTTACAAGCACAATTGTAAATCAAAACATGGAAGTTACACATTGGTTTTGGCCTAAAAGAGTGGGATATCTTGAAGCTGGGGCTTACAGGTCGTAGGTAGATTCAAATATTTTCTGATTTTCAATTTGTTAAGGAAGAAAAACTTTGTTTAAAAATTTAGGGTCAGCAGAAACGGATGTTAGCCTGGCTCATGGGTGTGACTTTCTCCAGGTACCTCAGGAGGAAATTTAAAACAAATAATGTTGATCAGAGTTCAGTCCCCCATTCCCCCTTAACTGAGGACCATATGCCATTAGATCTGTTTAACGGAAGTTGGGGTTTCTGAAAATAACTCAGAGACATACTTGAAGATGTTATCTTTACTCTATATAGGGAAACCAAACATCTGCTGATTTTGTTAACAGTGGCGAATCCTTACAGGTATGCAGCATCCTTATTTCTTGCCTCTTCAGAAGAAAGAATTCAACCAAGGGGCATAAGGCAGAATGAGAGACTGAGGCAAGTTTTAGAGCAGGAGTAAACATTTATTAAAAAGTTTTAGTGGAACGAAAGGAAGGGAAGTATACTTGGAAGTGGGTCAAGCAGGCGACTTAAGAGATTCAAGTGCGCTGTTTGACCTTTGGCTTTATGCATTGGCGTGCTTCTGGAGTCTTGGATTACTTTTACCCTGATTCTTCCCTTGAGGTGGGCTGTCGCATGAACAGTGGCGTACCAGCACTTGGGAGGGGCTGTATGCACAGTGTGTTTACTGGACTTTTACGCATGCTCACTTGAGTTGTTTTTCCTTTACCAGTCAAGTATTCCTGGAGGAAGGTCATATACCAGATAACCTCTGCCATTTTACATCTTAGTGTGCATGCTTGAGCCCACTCACCCAACTCCACTCAAAAATCACCAGTTTCAGGTTTTGTTTTTTTTTTAAATATACTAGGAGACTGCCTTTCCCTGGTGCTGGCTGCAACCAATTACTGTTTTAGAGAGACAATTTTAGAGAGACAGTTTAACAACTGCCTGATCATTAACTGATGGTTGCCTGACATTCCTATTCCTACTGGTGGTGGGGAGATGGGGGGAGGTAGGGCCTCTCCCCTGTCCTGCTTATGTCTGACTATCTACGGCAACAATTCTAGCTTCCGTGGCTACTGTTTTAGGCTACTATTACCTTCTAGTTTATCAAGTTGCTTATTTGCTTCTCAGGGCTAGCTAGATGCCTGGAATTTTCCTTGAAAGAACTCACGATTTTCTTTTATTTCCATGCTTTGTGGCGGGGAGGGGAGCTGCATTCCCCTAAGTAGGGTTCCCTGCATTGTCTCACTATCCAATCCTAAATTGCTCACCCTGCCTTGCATTTCCCCATGAAACCATAATAAAGACTCGGGCCTAAACCTCCCCCTTTTTCCTGTCTTCTTCCATCTGGCTGCACTGGTGTATTTCTCATGTTATGCCTCTTGTATTTAAGACCTCTAGGTATAATAAACTTTTTTTTGCTGAACCTCTTCTCTGTCTTCTCTTGACTGACCATCTCATAAAACAGCACAAAACACCAAGAAATCTAATGGTGTGATAAAAATTTTAGTAAGGAAGATCAAAGAAAACAGATGAGAAGAAATTATTCAAACAGGAAATAGAAAAATACTTTCAGAAATGAAGGGCTTGACTTTTCAGATTAAAGGGTCCATGAAAGCCTCATTATGTAAATAAATTAATAATAAATGACACCAAAGCACATAATTGTGAAATTTTAGAATACAGAAGTATCTACTGAACATTTCCAAAGTAAACAGTCAGGTAAGCATACAAAGAACAGGGAATTATAATGTCATTAACGGCATCATTGAGAAGACAGAAGAGAGTGAGTTATGATGTCATAATTTGGAAAGAAAAGTATTTTCATCTTGTAATTCTTTACCTAGCCAAACTCTCGATCAAGTATAAGAATAGAACAATTGCATGCAAGGATTAAACCTCCCATTGAATGTTAGCATAGGAAATTACTGAAGGATTGACTCCAGCAAAATGATAAAGTTAACAAAGATGGAAGAAGATAGGTTATCAGGACAACAGGAGATTCCAAACCACAAAGTGGTAAACTAAAACTAAGGTGAAGACTGTAGGCAATTCTAGAATGACAGCTGAACAACAGGCTCAGGAAATATTCTGTTCAAATTGGAGCAGGGAGATAAGACTTTGGGAGAGCAGATCTTAGGGAAATGAAAAAGAAAAAAAGCAATGATAGATCATCGATTTATGTGAGCATTCAGATGATGATATGGATAGGTGCTTGACAGATACATTGGAGAAGTTAACAAATTGGTAGAAGTAAGTATATTTTTGTAAGTAAGAAAATTGAAAAAACAATAAGTAATTTACTCCAGCAAAAATTCAAGTATTGAACAAAAAGGGAAACACAGTCATAGTGCACTGCTTGTCTCTGTAGTGAATGGTCTTAAGATAGTCACAATAATGTTAGTAATAATTATTTAGTTAATGATATGCTTAATATTACTCAATTGGAGGAAGATAATAGGAAAAGTAGTGGTTGATGATTTAAGAAAGCTAAACCCTCATTTAATTTCTCAGGGAGAGTATTTTATTATTTATCAACTGAAAAAACAATATTTATCCATTGAACAAACATACTGAATGGTTACTATACAGTCTCTCTTCTAGGAATAAAAGATGCAGAAAGGAACAAAACAGGCAAATAGCCTGCCCTCAGGAAACTTACATCCTAGTTTAAAAGAAAATATGTAGAGTGTAAAAATACAGTAAAATATGTAGAATGTTAGCAATAAGTGCTATGGAGAAAAATAAAGCAATAGAGTAGGATTGGGAATTTGTGGGGAGAAAGTGGGTAATTTTAAGTATGGTGGTCAGGGAAAGCCTCACTGAGAAGAAGACATTTCAGTAAACATCTGAGGATCTGAGGGAGCTAGTGATGAGGATATCTGAGAGAGGAGTGATCCAGGCTTAGAAAATGTCAGAAAGGTAGGCTCTGAGATACGAAGCATACCAGGCATCATTAATGGAAGAGTAAAAGGGGCTAATTTGACTTGTGCACTGAATGTAAAGACTTTGAATTTTACTCTGAACAGAGAAAAATGAGCTGAGTTACAAATCCGTTCTCGGCCAAGCGTGGTGGGTCATGCCTGTAATCCCAGCACTTTGGGAAGTTGAGGTGGGCAGATCACGAGGTCAGGAGATCGAGACCATCCTGGCTAACACGGAGAAACCCTATCTCTACTAATAATACAAAAAATTAGCGGGGTGTGGTGGCGGGCACCTGTAGTCCCAGTTACTCGGGAGGCTGAGGCAGGAGAATGGCATGAACCCAGGAGGCAGAGCTTGAAGTGAGCCAAGATCGTGTCACTGTACTCCAGCCTGGGTGACAGAGTGAGACTCCATCTCAAAAAGATAAATAAATAAAAGCAAATCTATTCTGGCTGCTATGTTGAGAATAGACTGAAGAGGAAGAAGATGGAAGTTGAAAGATTAGTTGGAAAGCTATCTAATCCATGTGGCAGATGACAGTGACTTGGATCTAAGGAGGAGGAGGAGTGAGCTTGAAAGGAACTGGATAGATTATAGATATATTTTGGGGGATAGATCTACATGGATTTGTTAATACATTAAATATAGTATGTGAGAGAAAGAGGAGTCAAGGGCTCAGATTTTTGTCGTGAGGAACTTGGAAGGATGTGGTGGCTGTCAACTGAGAGTGTTTTTTTAAAGCAGACTGTTTCTGTTGTGGTGGTGTTGGTGGTGGTAGGGAACATCTAGACTCAGTTTTTACATATTAAATTTCAGATGCCTTTAGATATATCCAAGCCTGGATATATACATTTAAGTGCAAAGGTCTAAGCTTGAGATGTGAATTTGGAAGATAATATAGTATGCAAAGCCATGAGACTGGTTATAATGACTAGGGTGTAGATAAAGAGATCTAAGGACTGAGAAGAATCTCAAAGATGCCTTAATATTAAGATACCAAAAAGCAGAAGTGGAACAAGTAGACTAAAAAAGTGGAGGATCATGATTTGCAATGGTCTGATGAACTCCTGTACCACCCAGAAGCCAAATAAATTATAGATCAACATCTTGGAGGAATTGCTGAGTAGCACAGTTGGAGTCAACATGTTAGGAAGGAGAGGAGCTGTCCTGGATGCAACTAAAATATGAAAATAGGAGTCGTTTTGCTCACATCACCCTCAGTGACTCACTGGGGAGGAATTTATGTATCCATGTGTGCAACTTCAAGCTCCATGGGTTTAGAAGTTTTTGTTCCCTGCTCTTACCAGGAGGCAAAATAAAAGTCCCAATAAAAATCAAAGCTATAAGCCAGGCGCAGTGGTTCACAACTGTAATCCCAGCACTTTGGGAGGCCGAGACGGGTGGATCATGAGGTCAGGAGATCGAGACCATCCTGGCTAGCACGGTGAAACCCTGTCTCTACTAAACAAAATATAAAAATTAGCCGGGCGTGGTGGCAGGCACCTGTAGTCCCAGCTGCTCGGGAGACTGAGGCAGGAGAATGGCGTGAACCTGGGAGGCAGAGCTTGCAGTGAGCCCAGATCACGCTACTGCACTCCAGCCTGGGTTACAGAGCGAGACTCCGTCTCAAAAAAAAAAAAAAAAAAAAAAAAAAAAAAAAAAAAAAAAAAAAAAATCAAAACTATAGCTTTAACTTTGGGTCATTGTGCCAGCAGATAATGAAACGATTCATCGTGACATCAAGCAGCTTGAAAATCAGGAGAGTATGTGTTATGATTCAGTTGAAGGCAGTGGTCCAATAAGGAAGAAGTTACCAATTATGAAATGCTTACTTAACATCAGAGGAATATGGACTGAAAGTTGACCTTAGACTTAGTGAAATGGAAGAAACTGGGGACCTTGATAGAAGTAATTTCATTGGAGTGTTAGAGAGGAAACATAATTGAAGTGGGTTCATGAAATGGTGAGAGAAAGGAAGAATCCAACAATGAATGTGCACAACATTTTAGAAGAGTGCTGAAGAGAGTAAATAAATAGGTTTCCAGAGGGAAGCAATGAGGCTCTGGTGGGAGAGAGGGAATCAAAATGGTAAAAGAATGTGAAAGAGATAGATCATGTAAAAATGGGAAAAAATGATGAGAGAGAAAGAAGAGATTAACTGGAGCAGTGTTCTTAGGTAGACAAGAAGCAATGGGACGTCCTGTGCCAATGCAAAGTTTGACCTTAGGAGCACAGATAGTTCATCCACAGTAACAGGAGGAAAGGCAGAGAAATAGGAGCACAGATAAAGGCAGTGACATACATTTGGTGAGAATTTAAGCTAGTTCTGCTCTAAATTTTCAGTGAAATAGAAGGTAAGGTCATCAACAAAGAATGAGAGTGGATTGGGGTTGTTTGGGTTTGAAGACAGCCAGCACTCAGGCCAAGGACATTAGAGGCACTTTTGACTCCTCTTCACACAGATTTTCAGTTCTTCATGAAATTCTGAGCCAAAATACACTTAAAATCCAACCATTTTTTTTACCCACATATACCACTACCTCACTGGTTCAAGCTACATCATTCTTCTCCTGGATTATTCCAATAGCCTCCTACTTGGTGTCCTTGCTTTCACAATTGGTCCCTCTATTGCTTATTGATAAAACCAGCCAAATAGAGCATTTAAGCGTATGTCAGATCAAATCATTCCTGTGTTCAAAGCATCCAATGCCTTCCCTTCATACTCAGAGCATGAACCAAATCTTTGCAATGGGCTAACAGGGACCTCCGTGGTTTTAGCCCCTGCTCCCTCTAAGACATCACCCCTGATTACTGTCCACCTTGCTGACTGGACACTTAATGTTTTGGAACATGTATAATGTGTTTCTTCCTTAGGGCCTTTACACTGTTTGACCCACTGCCTAAAAGCACTTCCCACAGATGTCAATGTAACTAGGTGCCTGATCTAACTATTAAATTTGGAAATAGTTTCCTCCCAACAAACATATATTTCATTTCCACGTCCCTACTTAATGTTTTTATAGTACTTAAATCTTTCTGGAATATTATATAATTTAGTTATTTTTAATTTGTCTTCCTATGCTAGAATATAAGCTCCATAAAGGCCACAGTAATTATCTGTCTTGAATGAATGGGAGAGATAGTGACTAGATTAACGAAATAAATACAATATGATTAATGCAGCATTGAAGGCACATTTGAAAATAGAAATCACACATTTACCTTCCAACATGGGATAGAAATCACACATTTACCTTCCAACATGGGATGTGTTGGAAGGAACAGTTCAAAAAGGGGCTTGGGGTTGTTGAAGGGATGAAGGAAGGTTGAGACAACTTCAAAGACCTTGCAGCAATAACAATAAACAATCAGCTTACAACTTAATTGCCTCACAAGGCATGTGGGTCCAGTTAGCATCTGCATTTTCTCTTTGCTATATATCCCAGGTATATAGGTCTGCGACTAGTGTTAAATTGCTTCTGAAGATAGCTTATTGGTTTGAGATAGTGGTAAATTTTTAGCCTTTATGGAACTCCTTTCTAAGTTCACCTGCCTCTGGGTAAAATTAGGTGTTCCCAAATATTTAGCCAGAGCAGAAAGTTTCACAGACTCTAACATTGGAATAATCCAAGAAGAAAATTATCGATTGATCTTAGAATAACTGTTTGCCAGCTTGTGTACTTTGCTTGCATGCATGTGTGTGTGTGTGTGTGTGTGTGTGTGTGTGTGTGTGTGTGTGTTGTGGGGAGGCAGGTGATATATGCTCCATCTATGGAAACACTGCAGAGCACAGGGAGTGGCTCCCCTGATAACACATGAGAAGTTTCTATGCACATGATCCTCTTCCTTGTCTTCAAGCATATGGGATGACTCTAGGATATCACTATTGTCCATCCTTAATTATATTCAAGAGTTTGATTTTGACCACATATAGAATGAGGAGATGATAGTACTTTCAGTGTACAGATTTTAAATAGTTTCTTCCTTTGAGAAAAGAGATCTATTTCTTTCTCCTTTCCAACTCACTTCTCTCTCCCCTCCCTGCTTGCTTTGTTCCCACCACGATCTCTCTCTCTCTCTCTCTCACACACACACACTCACAGACACACACACACAGAGTCTTAATCACAAACTTCATATGTTGCAAATGATTAGAGACTATAGTGAGAGCAATGTGGAATTTTTAACTTTCTTCAAATTTGTGTAACAGGAATGGTTTATGTAATTTCTTCAATCAACAGAAGTGGAAGCCTGAGTGTAAACCGATGAAGGTATATATTTGCTAAATACTTGCTTACCACTTGTTAAACTAAATTTGGTCTGAGGCTGTCCCTGTACTTTTAGTTTCTACATAGCCAAATGCAACCTAGCTTAAGAGTATATTATTGTAACAAATAGCGTGAGTTTCAGCCACTCACAGCAGCAGAGCTTCAGCCAATCACAGGCTGGTAACCCCCAATCAGACAATGTCCATATAAGGCAAATATCTCATCACGCCATACACAAATAAGGTAAACACCACACGGTGTTTCTGAATGTCATTGGCTGTTTCTGAATGTCATTTCATTTCTCTGTTTATAAATATCACCTGCCCATAGTGCTTAGTGGAGCTCAGTAAACTCCCAGTTCTGAGGGCTGCCCAGTTTATAAATCATTCTTTGCTCAAACTCTGCTCATTTTGTTTTGTGTAAGGCTTTTAACACTCTTTTCTACTAGTTTTTTCTTTAACCGAAGGAATTAATTACAGATAAGGTGATTTTCTTTAAGCTTGAAATAATATAGCAGAAAGTCAAATAACCCATTAATTTCTCCAACTTTGGGCACCAGATGATGTAATATGTAATATTTAGCTTCATTTAAAATATGTAAAATCTTTTGAAATAATCTATTGTAGTTTAAATAATAAAGGACTAAATAAAAATTTTTAAAAATATAATTACCTTGGGGGATATTATTTTGTACAAAATAGCATGATGTCATTTTTAATCACAAGACAAATTTTTCTCTTGCTGCTTATTTAAGTGAAGAGAAAATTAATTTATAATCTCTTTCATGGCTTTTGTTTTTAGTAATTTAATTTCCGTTACATATTGAGATCAGAGATGCTAAAAGAGATGCCAGTGACATCATTTTTCCATTATAAAACCAACCCAGTGAGGGACTTCTTTCTTTTGTTTTTTTAATCAAGAGAGGATTATTAGTAACAATATTCCTACACTAAACAGTACACTTCAAAAATAACACATAGAAATAACAGACTAAAGAAAAACACAAATCTTAGAAAAAGTTTATGTTGGAATTAATGCCTTTAGTGTGACATTGCCTTTTTATATGAATACAAGTTGAAGAGTTGCCCTCAGATAGTAGTTTTCCATGTTCAAATATGTGACTGTCCTATCCTGTCCTGAGTTTCTGGAGATTTAAATGTCAACAAACAGCTTTATGCTTTCAGTTTGAGAAGTACTGGCAGGAGTTGATATGGTGTATGAATTTTGCCAAGATATTCTGAGATACTTTCTCTTTTTGGCAGAAATAACATTTGATAAAGGAACCTGATCAAGTATAATCGAAATCAGACTCCATTTTGATAGATGACGTAGAAGTATCCCCTCTATAAATAAAGCAAGATGCTCTCAATATGTGAATTTACAAGAGCTGAGTCTTCTAGCCTCTTACTCTAGCTGAAGAATTTTAATTTATTTCAAAGTCAAGCATAGTGTATATTTCCTTATGAATTGAAGATAAAATAACATTACTTATGAATATTGCTTGCCATGTAGGGGGTATTGTGTTGCATATTTAAAATACATTAGATTTTAATGAATTAATATATTTTCACATTGTTTTTTAAGAATTTTCATTTAGAATGTCTTTTGTAAATTTTAAAATTTTAAGATTATATACATGTGAAGTAAAGAAATGCAGAAAAAAAAATTAGATAAAATCCTTACACAAATTCTCATGCATGTATGTATCATTGGCAGTAGTAGTACCAGAGACCTGAAAATAGCCAGAAAAGTGAAACTTAACTGAGATTCATTTGGGATTTGAAAACTAAAATATGCCATAGGAAGTGCATGTTATCTATTTATAATAACTAAATTTTGCCTGGTTTATTTAATTTATTTAATTTTTAATACATGAAATTATTAAATCGTGTATTTTCTCTTTATTACTTATTTTTAAAGGATTTGTCAGAAAGCAGTTTTTGGTTAAAATGCTAAGAGAAAAGATAAAACAAAATTTCCAAATGAAAAAAGCTAAAAAGAGTTGAACAAAAATTTCCTATTTCACATCTGAATAGTATTTATCTTAATGCTATTTATTTTGTTAAATATAATATTGTATAATAATTATTTTTGAAAGAGCCATGCCTTATGTTGAATTACATGAAAAATTACATGACTTTTGTTTAAGTCAAAGAAACCAAGTTCCAACAATTTCAAAATATTCAACCTTCATGTGTACCAGAGCTTAATTTTTTCTTTTTGTATTTCCATTGCATAGTAGTATGGGAGTACTGGGAAATCTTTGATTTCTTTGGCTCATGATATTTTTCATGTACAACATTTTGTAAATTTAAGTTAACTTGTGGCTAAGACCATTTATCCATTTTATGGCAATAGTTGTACCTTATAAGGATTTGCATTAAATAATCTATTATCATTATGTATGATTTGTCCTGAATTTTCTCAAAGGAAATATCTATTGAAAGGGGGAAAAGCAAAAGACAATCTGAAATTTAGGAAAATCTCAGAAAACAAGAGAAAAAATGATTTATTTGATAATGCAGTAATGTATGCATTTATGGATCTTACTAGTTCCCAAAACAAAAATCTATTTCTATTGCATGGTAGATTATATTTTTTATAGCAATTTTACTGTTTTAAACAACACTTAGAGTCAATCATAGACATTATGAAATGGAAGGCAGATGTAGAGGTCACTATTTAAGTAAGTTTTACTTGATCTGTTCCAAACTAATCTGTCTCTATCCTATTTCTAATAATCTCCAGGGATGGATATTTCAGAAAATTTTTAGTAAAATGTTTCAATGCTTAAGAACCACGAGTACTGAACAATTTCTCTAGTTATTTATTTTATTTTCATATAATTATAAAAAGTAACAAATGTTTATTTGATATTTTGAAAGGTGCATAAATTAACAAGGAAGGAGTTAACACCTCTGCTCTCATAATCTTACTGGTAACTTCTGTATAGCTAAAATAATTCTTGTTGATATCATATTCTGATAATTCTATACTCAGTGGAAAAAGAAAAATACCTAGGCATGCTTCTCCATATTATTTGTTTTACAGTTCTCTTCTTTAGTTTTTAATTTCTTATCTTTTGGTGTCATAATTCTTTTTTTTTTTTTTTTGTAACCTTTCTAAATTCTTCATATCTCTAAGTTGTGAAACCCCAACTAAATAAAATATCTTATCAGTATTATTGTTAATAATGATTCTATATGTTTTTACTTTGGACCTTTGTTATTCCCTTGTAGTACATTAAACTTTTGGGGGTTACATTAATCCTTTTAAACCATCAGAATATTAATTAATGCATTGTATTAGGCTTTGAAGCATACTGGAAATAATTTGACAACATAATAAAGGGAGTAGTAAACCTAAATATATCTCTATTTGAAATTCCATAGTTTGCTAACATGTAATTACTACATGAATACCTTATAATAATCCTCCTTGGAGGCTGAGATTATGGTTATATGCAGGGGAGAAGAGGGATGGAAAATAGATGGTTTATTGTTCTGAAACCTAGGTAGGCGGATCCATTGACACTGAGAACACTTTTGGAAAAATAAAACAAAAATTATATGTGAGAGACTCAAGAATACCTCAGGGAAATTAACACAAAGCAATAATTTATGTATTGATTCACTTAGCAAATACTAATTGAATGACTACCATAATGCTGTCACCATAGATAGAAAAGTTAATAATATGTTCCCTTCCCTGGGAGAATCTCACATTTTGATAGAAAAGACTGAAATATATTAGTACAATATGAGCAGATAGAAGTACAAAGTGTAAAGGGAGAACAAACTGGGGTGTCTGGGAAGACTTCATAGATGAGGCATCATTTGCATTCCCTCCTAAAGAATGAGTAACTCTTCATCAGGTAGGTGTATGAGAGGACAATTGTCTGTGCTTGGGATATCAGATGTATGCAAGTGGTGAGAGTAAGAAGTAAGAAACCTTATTTTTATGTGTGTGAAAAAAATTTCATTTATAAAGAAAAGCAAATTTCTGAGTAATGTTCTTCATAAAACTATTGTATAGATAAGGCCAAAATTTTATTATGATTTGTTTCGGAATTTCCTGAATTTTCTTATTTCCAAGTTCTTTTGTCTATCTTTAGTTTTTCTGAAGCGAAGTCTTAAATTATTATACTCATCAAATGTGTGCACTATAATGGAAAGCAAGAGATTTAACATTGTTTATAATAAATTTTCCACTCTGTGTTTCTTGTTCTTGGCTTTGTATTCCATAAAATGGGTAAAATATATTATCTTGTTATTATTTTGTTAATATTGTTAATATGTTGCCCAACAAAAATATTGTAAATGTTTAACTATACCTATAAGAAGACATTGCTTCAAATATTAGAATGGTGAAGAATATCTAGGCTATCTAGTTTTCTTGATATTCTGAATTGAATATTGAGAGCAACTATGATTTTGAGAACTAAAGTGGAAATGTTTTTAATTATCTTGGGGAATAGTTTCGGGAGTAATGAAATGTGATCTTCACAGCCTTGCATAAGAGAATGTTTACCTTACTAAGAAAAAAGAGAGAGAGAGAGAGAGAGAGAGAGAGAGAGAGGAGAGAGAGCTGGATTTTCTCAAAGAAAACATCTTAAATATACCAGAGCTACATTCAAGTGTAGACAAGGATACTTCAAGGAACATAAAATGAATCACACGTAAGAACTGTGGAGAGCTGTGCTCCATTCCTACTTCCTTCTGAGAAGTCATTCCAGATCCTAATAAAAACTGGTTTTTATTATTATTTAAATGTTCCACAGGGAAAGGCTTGTCACCTTTTAAAAATACTTTCTCAGAACAAAGTGCCTCAATGTCATGGCATAAGGATACAGGCAGGAAAAGACAAATGAGCTTTGGCAATGTTTTCCCACATGGATAAATCCAGAAGGAGAAGCTAATAAATCAGGAAGGGTCATTGCCTTGAAAAGGAACATTGTCCACTCCTGAATATTTCAGAATTACATAAATGGGCTCCTCAAGATTCATTTTACCTTTCATCATTTCTACATCAAAGCAGGAGGGGGGAACTAAAGGGTAAGCTAAGGCTAACACTAAAACAAACATATGTTTAAATAATTTGAAAATCAGAAAAAAATATCTATTTTCATAACAATGTGCAAATCTAAAAGAAACTAGGCATTTTTAAATTGGGAGAAATGGATAAAT
>NW_016819911.1:771381-808931 GCF_001698545.2 Rhinopithecus bieti
GAATTTTGAACTATTACCTTAAAAATATATAAATATGTAATCTAGATTCTGTTTATCAATAGTTATTCTCTAAAGAATAACTTATAATTATCAATATCCCAATTTTATTTCCTTCTCTAGATATTAGAAAATAATTAAAATTTCATTCTTTATATTTAGCTATGTGTCTCATATAGAGTAATTATAAAAAAATGGACTGTACGTCACATACAAGATGGTGCTTAACCTATTTTCATTTTTCTTTTTGTTTCTTTTGCTCCAAATAAAAGATACATCTCAATATTACAGCCTAACACCATATGAAAATTATCTGCCTTGACATTATTAATCAGTTTCTCTAAGCTTTCATCATAGAACTAATAGTTGTTTTAATTAATTACTTTAAAGGACATTCCTATTTTTTCTTATGTTTTGTTATCTACTTACTGTTCCTTTTAGGACTAGCTTGAGGTAGTTATTTCAGTTATTTACAGTAGGTACTAGTGAGGTCATAAGTTCAAACTGCATATGAGCATATAAAAGTCATGGCATGCAAACCTGGCCACCTGCTTTGTGAATATTTCATGTTAATTCCAGTGGCAATAGGGTTAAGGGTAGGAACAGTGCAGCAAAATGTACCCCACTACTGGAAAAACTCATGTATATTCCCTACAGCATGAGACATATAGACATGAACAGTGGTTCAGAACGATAGACACTGAAGAGGATCAACCCATTCCTTCTTAACTCATTGTGTATGTCTTAGTTAATTTTGGGCTGCTATAGCAGAACACCTGAGCCTAGGTAATTTATAATGAAAAGAACGTATTGGTTTATAGTTCCGGAGGTTGGGAAGTCCAATATCAAGGTACTGGCATCTTGCAAGGACCTTCTTGTAGCATCAGTACATGGCAGAAGACATCACATGACAGGGCAAACAGAGGGAGAGAGGAAGAGAGAGAAAGAGAGAAACATAACGGGGTCAAACTCACCGTTTTACAAGGAATCTACTCCTGCAATAAGAGCATTATTTACTCATCAAGGTGGAGCCCTCATGCGCTAATCCCCTCTGAAAGAGGCCTGTCTTAATACTATTACAATGGCAATTAAATTTCAACAAGAAATTTGGAGGAGACAAACATTCAAACCATAGAAATATGTGATAGCTCATTAATCAGATGATTAAAGGACTTGATAATGCCAAATTTTAAAAATCTTTATTTTATTGTAATGCGTAGCATATATAAGGAGTAAAAACATAAATGTGTGAATTAGCGAATAATTATAATGTGAACTCTCATGGAATTCCTTCCTTTTTCTTCAGCAGTTAAGAACTAGAATATGACTAGTACCCCAGAAGCCATAGGATCATTGATCCTAATAGCCTGCCTCTGGAAGTAACTTCTATCCTTATGTGATAATGGTTCCCCTGTTTTTCTTCATAATTTTGCCACATATATTTGTTTGCCGTAAATAATGTGGTTTTGTTTTAGTACAATTGTAAGCTATATAAATAGAATCATACTGTATGCCTGAATTATGGTTTATTTGGCTCAACATTATATTTATGAGAGCCACACTTGTGTGTAGATATATCCTATATACATTCAATTTACTTTCATTGCTTTGTGAATATGCTTCATTTTAAAAAAATCCATTTTATTACAGGTGGAGCTATTGTGAATAATGCTGCTATGAACATTCTTGTATATATATCCAGACACACATGTGCATTATAATATAAAGAAATGGAGTTTTAGAGTTATGGAATATGTTCGTATAGCTAGTAAATGGCCCCTTCAGATTTGCTACCATATTTATTAGACTCCCCTACTACCCAACTCTACCCTACCCATAAAACTAATTATACATGAGTATATATAAAAATAAACTGTAAATACTGTCCTACAATCTGTGTATTTTTACTTGATAATAATTAAATACATTCTTAATAATAAAAATAATATACAATATTTATTATATCCATACATGGATCCAATAAATGTTATTTGGCAATAATCTACTGTGTATTTCTGGCTTTAAAAAATGATTTGCTATTATAAATGTGAAATATAAGTAAAATGTTTTCTCCATATTGAAAAAAAATTCCTAGATGTAAAATTGGTGTGTTAAAGATAAAACATTTTTAAAGTATTCAGAAAAATTAGCACAATTTATTCAACAATAGTTTATAAAATTATCTATTTTCTTGAAAAGGTCACCAATTTTAGTATTAAATATAAATATTTTATACTTATCAAATTTATAATTGAAAAATATTATATTCAGCATTTATCTAGTAATAATGAGACTAAATAATTTTTTGAAAATGTATTTTTTCCAGTGTGTCATTTATCTTTCAATGTGTTAATATTTTTTGTGGTTTTTAAAATATTCAAATATTTTTTGTGGTTTTTAAAAATTATCTAATGGTTTAAAATTTATGTAGAAAGCCATTTATTTTCCTTCATGATCTTTGCTTTCGGCATGTAATCCCTAAGATTATATGACTATTTACCCATTTTTTTTTTTGAGCAATTTTGAAATCTATTATTCTCAGGCTTCTACATTACAAAACTTAGTAGGGCTTGATTCTCATAATACCATATTCATTGCTTTCAACTGTTACTCTATCTGGAAACTATATTAATGTATAGTGAGTATTTTGCTATTTAATTTTTTCAAGTGGTTAAACACTTGTCCAAATGCCAATAATTAAATAGTTATTTTCACTATAGATATATGATCTTATATACTAAGTTTGTCTCTGAATCTTTTATGTTCTTCATTGATTTATTTATTCCTGAGTCAGG
Organism: Rhinopithecus bieti; assembly: GCF_001698545.2. Taxonomy (NCBI): domain Eukaryota; kingdom Metazoa; phylum Chordata; class Mammalia; order Primates; family Cercopithecidae; genus Rhinopithecus; species Rhinopithecus bieti. Next base: position 774,174 of record NW_016819911.1, read on the forward strand.
AATATATATTAACCTCTAGTTGGAAAAGTTTCCTTAATATTATTCTTTTTCAGCATTTCTTTTTATTAGTGATTCTTTAACATAAATTTTAGAGTCAATTGTCAAGCTCCAAAATATTATTTCATGGTATTTCAATTGGTAATACATTAAATTTGCAGGTACACTTTAAAAAATTTACAGGTTTACAATTACAATGTTGAATTTTCTCAACCAGGAACATTATTAGTCTTTTTGGTTATTCAAGTATCATAATTCTTGACACTGAATATTTTATTAAAAGTATCAGTAAGATTTAGAAAACATACTTATGTCTTTAAGTATATTCGGAATAAAAATGAAGCTAACCATATACTGTCTTTTATTTTGATTTGGCATAAACAAAATGATGAGAGGAGAAATCTCAAACTAAATATATTAAATATATTTTATTCCTGCTGGTGTGTTTTTCAGCAAAATCCTATTACTAAGTAAGCTTTTATAGATAATCCTTTAAATACTGTGTGGTAAAGCTACATAGAACAAAACATTAAGAAATAAATTTGCTCTACCAAATCACTGATAAATAAATAATTGATCTAATTGCAAATACTGTAATAAAGGAAAATAGATGCATGGGACTCACTCTAATTTCCTAAAGATTAAAGATTAGAAACTACTAAAGAGACAAGATCAGCCAATGCTCCATTATATCCAGCTGGTTTGCCTTCTTGTGTAATGTCAGAATAGGGTAATGAGTGATATACAAATATACTCAAACACATAAAAAAAAAAAGCAAGCCTCAGCAGAAGCACAGATATGAGGAAAAGACTGCCAAGGTTTCAAGTATTGAAATGATTAAGTCAGAGTGTGCAACAACTATGTTAACATGTTTCAAGAAGGAAAACACACAGAGAATAAGAAACATTCACCTAGGGCATTAAAAAAAAAACAGGAATATTAAGGGTAAAAATATTAACAATGCAAATTAAAGAGAAGTCAATGGAAGTATAGCATTCAGACGGAAATGTGCAGAGCTTCATTTTGGACATGAAAACACATGAAGATGTCTATTATACATCCAGGTATAGATGTCAACTATTCTGTGACTCTATGCATATTGAGTTCACCTGAGAGGTCCAAACTACAGCTGCTAATTTGGGAGTCAATGTGGCGGTCTGTTTCTCTTCATATACAATTAGGGTCTCAGTGCATAGTAGTAGTGGGAAGGAAGAGATTTGTTTCCTCTGTGTCTTGTGTTTTCCAGATAGTTAACTTAGAAAGAAAGAAAAGCATGGTTATTTGGGAGTATAAGGAAAATAATGATGGGTATAACCTGGTGAATTAGTAGAAGAACTGTGGAAAGTCCTGTGCCTTGTTTTCAAATACACTGTGAAGACGTGATGCTTGCAGCTGTAGCCATCTTGAGACAACAAGGAGAAAACCAGAGAATTGGGAAATCCATCCTTGTATTTTTGAACGGTGGAATTAATAACAATGGGTGCTAACTTTTAGCATTCTTGTTTTGTGAGAAAAAGACTCCCTTAATTTGAAAGTCAGGTTGGTTTAATTTCTCATTACTTGCAATCTAAGAAAATCCTAACTACAAAAGCCATGAAGGATGAAGGATAAAAAAATATGGCAACTCTTACACCAAAACTAATCCTCACATTAATGGTAACCTTAGCTGTAGCCATAACTAATTTAATTGTAATGTTCATATGAAAATAAAATTACAAAAAATAGTTTCCATAAAAAATCTTTTTAAAAATTAGGCATCTAGCCATACCAGCTATATATTAAAAAGTTAAGGATCTTTTAAAATTCACACTGTGTGGTATTGTCACACAAATAGGCAGTTTGATCAATGGTACAGAAAGAAACTCCAGAAGTCATCTCAACTTCGTATGGAAATTTAGTTTTTTGTGAAAGTAACATCTTCAATCAGAGGGAAAATGTTACCATTTAATAAATGATGTTGGGACAATTGGATGGCTAATTATTAATAAAAAGAGTTGAAACTGGATCTGTACCAGAAGAAAATTTAGACCATCAAGATGAAGGAAGAAGAGAAATGGTAAATATCTGTAAATATAATAGATTGGTCCTGTTCTTTAAAATATGTCCGATGGTTGAAATAAAAAATATAACAACTTAGGCGAATCTCAAAGGCTGCATGCAGGGTGAAAGAAGCCAGCCTCATGTTGTATGACATTCTTTTTTTTTTGTCTTATTTTTCTTCTTTTTGAGACAGAGTCTCAGTCTATTGCCCAGGCTGGAGTGCAGTGATGTGACCTCGGCTGACTGCAACCTCTGCCTCCTGGGTTCAAGCGATTCTCCTGTCTCAGCCTCTTAGTAGCTGGGATTACAGGCATGTGCCACTGCACCAGGCTAATTTTGGTATTTTTAGTAGAGACGGGGTTTTGCCATGTTGGCCAGGCTGGTCTTGAACTACTGACCTCAGGTGATCCACCTGCCTCAGCCTCCCAAAGTTCTGGGATTACAGGCGTGAGCCACCATGCCCGGCCATGTATCACATTCTTAAAAAGACACTTGTAATCTCTTCTGTGATTCCTTCTACCCCCAATCTAATGTAACCATCACCTTCATGCCTGTCATGTCACCTGGTTTTATCTGACTCATAGTGTCATAGCAATTATTACAATATAAGTCATCTTGTTTATAGACTTGTTTTACTTGTTGTCTGTCTCCTCCTCCGCCCACATCTGTTTGTCCAGTGAATTTGCTGATTTTACTTGTCACTGTATTCTTAGTGTTTAGAATAACAGCTAATACATATAGACATTCAATTGCTCTCTCTCTCTCTCTCTCTCTCTCTCTATATATATATATATATATATATTTATTTTTATATTATATATTTTTTTTTTTTTATTTATATGTTATATATTTATTTATTTATTTTTAGATGGAGTCTCACTCTGTCGCCCAGGCTGGAGTGCAGTGGCATGATCTCAGCTCACTGCAAACTCCGCCTCTTGGCCTCAAGCAATTCTCCTACCTCAGCCTCCTGAATAGCTGTGACTAAAGGCATGCACCACCATGCCTGGCTAATTTTTATAATATTTGTAAAAATGGAGTCTCACTGTGTTGGCCAGGCTGATCTCAAACGCCTGACCTCCAGTGATCTGCCTGCTTCTCCTTCCCAAAGTGCTAGGATTACAGGCATGAGCCACCTCACTCAGCTAAGTATATATTTTTAATGGCTGAATTAGTTAATATTTTAGGAAACCCAATACTAGTACATTCATACTGAATGAATTGGAATGTAGTGTCTTAATAGCTATATTAGTTTTCTAGGACTGCCATAACAAAATCCTATAGATAAGGTGGTTTGAGCAAAAGAAATGTATTTTCTCACTGTCCTGGAGGTTGAAAGGCTAAGACTGATGTATCAGTAGGTTTCATTTCTCTGAGACGTCTCTCCTTCTTGATGGTGGCCACCTTCTTGCTGTCATGGTTGTTTCCCATTGCGTGTGCACACCTGGCGTCTCTCTGTGTGTTCAATTTCTTCTTCATATAAGGACACAATCAGATTTGATTATGCCTACTCTAAAGGCTTCATTTTAATTTAATCACCTCTTTAAATGCTCTATCTCCAAATATAGTTACATTTTGAACTACTAGGAAATAAGACTTCAACACAGAAATTCTGTGGAGACAGAATTCAGCCCATAACAATAACCATCTTAGCTTGTTTTGTGCTGCTATAACAAAAAATACCAGAGAGTAGGCAATTTATAAAGAACAGAAATTTATTTATCACAGTTCAGGAGACTGGGAAGTCCAAGATCAGGGCACCAGCAGGCTCAACTGTCTGGACAGGACTGCTTTCTGTTTCCAAGATGGAGCTTTGGTATCGTTTGCATGGGAGGAACACTGCATGCTCACATAGCAGAGGCACAGAAGGGCCAAAAGGGACAAACTCCCTCCATCAAGCCCTTTATAAAAGTTGTGTAATCCCATTCATGAGGGCTCTCAGTCAGCTTTCAAAGTCCACACCTCCCAATACTGTTGCATTGGGGATTAAATTTTAACATGAATTTTGGAGGGAACAAAAACAATCAAACCATATTCATAGCTGTTATATTTTTAGTGCTTGTTAGATTTACAGATGTTGTTGTAGCCCTTTTCAGGTATTCCTTTATGTAAGCTTCATAACAATTTCATGAGAAAATTACCATTTTTATACTGGATCTATAGATGAGGGAAAGAACCACAAGGAGGTTAGAATCATTTGCCCAAAGTCACGTATACTAAGTGGTGAGCCCATAAAATAAAATCAGAAAGTTTGAGCTTAGAGCTCTTACCAAGATGTTACTTTCCTTCCTTTAATCCTAGAAGCAAGGTTATCAACTGAGACTCTGTTTTTAAGTCCTCCAGACTTGAAATGAAACGGTCTAGAATTTAGGTAGAAAAGGAAGGAGCATATTTAAAACACATGACAAGGTTTGATGACAGGTTAAAATTATGTTTCCTGATTGAAAGTCAACCCGTAATTCACATTTTTGTGTTTTTAAATTTGGAGTGCATTTTAATATTGGGTTATATTTCTTTGCTGATGTATCTCACAATCGAAAGTCTTTCCTATTATGTATGAGATTAGATTAAGATCACGAGGAGGATAGAGAAAGAAGGAAAGATTAAGGATGGAGAGGAGTTGAAGACTTAAGACTGACAGAATCGTGAAGGAGAGTAAGATAGTAACCAATGCTTCAGCCACCTCAGTGAGCTAACTGATTGTCCTTTTGGCCTTCTATACTCACCAGCTTGTCCACAGGGATTAAAACCACATGTAAACTAGTTCATGTCCATTTTTTTTTCTGTATGTAAAAGTTCAAAGTATATTACAAAGCATAAATTCGTGAAATAGCTATAATGATTCCTTTCCTCCTATCTTTGATACCTAGGAACATTCATTTGTTCTCAATCTTACATAACTACAGCATAGCATAAGAGGAGTTATGCTAACATTCCTCAAAGAGGACATTACTCCCAAGTCAATCCCCAATACAGCCAGTTCTCTTTGAAGTAATTAAGATTTTTACATTGATAGGTTTTGTCTTTCCCTGTCTGATTGCTCTCTTGCTGGGCATTAAACATTTTTGTATTAACTTTACTTAAGGCTTACTACTCCCTGACAATTACTGGGCTATTCTTATCTCCTAAGTGAAACTCCTGAAATACCATTGCATTTAGGTCCAAGGATTAACTGACCATTTCTTTTACTTTCCCAGAAATCTGGTTGGAACTTGTGACCTTATGAAATAATTATAATTATTTTTACAAAATAATAATGAAAATTCTCATGCATTTTTTCACAGCCACAGAGTCAAGATCAAATACTATGAGCTTTAAAAGCTTAAAAGTTCCATAAATTATGCTGAGCAAATACCCTTGTTTAAAAATAAGGGCAAAGAAAGTTTTCAAAATGACAGTTGAAGGGTAAGAGGTGCAATAAGATTTAATTTTCCTTGAGACATGCAAGAGGAAAGTTAATAATTTAGGGGAAAGCATTAAATGCAGTAAGGGAGAAAAGGTAGAATTTAAAGAAAAGTCTCCCACATTTAAAGGATTTCAGGAGAAGAAAACTAATTGAATGTTTATAAGAATGGCTAAAAACATTAATTCTAAACTACCAAAGAATGTTTTTCAAAGTTCATAACATAAGCTAAACTTCGCTGTTCAGAGTCTATATTCTGGCTAATGGGATAATTAAAATGTCAACCCAAAATGAATATATTTCAATTACAGCCATGCCCTATGCAATTAAAAATGCCTCACAGAAAAAATAAACTTAGTATTATTATGGGGAAATTTTTATTAGTTAAGGAATGCATTATCAGAGTTGATTGAGGTGATGTGGTAATGTCACCTTAATTCTCATAAATCAAACAAGGAATCCAGAATGTGAACTTTTAAAAACATTTTAAAATTTTCAGCCTGAAGGAAAATAGATAAAGGCATATTCTATTGCTTTAGCAATCTTAGAATAGTAATTACCTTCCCAATAGGTGAGTGAGCAGGAACATTTGGCAGACCACAGGAGTTTAATGCCTATAAAATGGCCTTTCTTAAGTTTAATAGCAGATGTGTAGTGTTCGTTACCTCATTTTCATTCTCATTAAGTAGAAAGTATGGCAACATGTAGATGATTGGAAACTAGTCTCCAGATTTTTCTTTCCTTTTCCTCAGTACATTTATAGATAATATCCATTAAATTTTTAGTTAGTACTTACATATAATATAGGGAGAACAGAAATATTAAATAAAACATGCATATATTGATTCAAGCTGGATTTTTATTTCGATATGATGGGCAAAATGTAACTGTTATTTCAATCATATTTTTAAGGCAGCTGTTAAGCTTGCATCCGAAAAAAAATTATGATGTAAATTATGTTGCAAGACAAGTAAGGATTGGCCAGTAAGTATTACCACAACTTTCTCAGTTGTTTAGGTGAAAACCTAGGAGCCATCCTTGATTTGTTTCCTTCATTCAAATCCAACATTCAATCTGTGAAGTCCTGTTCACTCTGTCTTAGAAATATAACTCTCAACTGATCTCTACTGACCACTTCCTCTAGAGTCCAGAGTCTTCCGTGTGGCTTGCAAAGCCTCTGTGATCTGGAGTTTGAATTCCTCTGACTTCATCCCTTCCTCTCTAGCCACACTGGCTAGTTTCTTCTATCCTCAGGGGTTTGTGCTTACTATTTTCCTGCCTGGAATATTTCTCCCAGACCTTCCCATGCCTACCATGTTACTTCATTCAGGGAAGTCTTTGCTTTCTGGCTCTTGCTGTGATGAAAACTCTCTGATCCTGGAATTCAGATGCCTCACAGCATTACCACCAGGGCCTATCTGACCATCCTATTTTATACTGCCTGGTCCTGCCAGGACTACCACTTAAGGTCTTCTAGGTCACCTTCTACTTCTTGCTATAGCACACAACACCTTTTAACATATTACAAAACTAAATTAGCTTTCATATTTCTTGTTTATTGTCTTCCTCTGCCACAATGCAAGCTCTATGAAGCAAAGATGTATTGGTGTCTTATTTTTAGTTATTGTTGTTCACTTTTGAGTCCCAAATGCCTAGAACAAAGCCTGGAATATAGTAGCCCTTTAATAAATGATTCCTGAATAAATAAATGGATTTATTTGTCTTAGTTGTATAATGGTCTATCAGAAACATCATTTAAGTTTAAAGAAGAAATTTCAAAATTAAGATGAATAGGAGTCAAGACAATATTTTCATAATAGTTTAAAATTTAGTGTTGGAAAATAGCAAAATTGCCCTTCATAATGTGGGTAGGTCTCATCTAATCAGTCAAAGGTTTGAATAGAACAAAAGACTGACCCCACTGATGAAGAAGAAATTCTCAGCAGATGGGCTCCAGACTTGAACTGCAACATCTGTTCTTTCTGGGTCTCTGACTGATAGCCTTCAGACTTGAACTACAAATTTTGAATTTGCCAGTCTCCGTAATCATATGAGCCAATTCATTAAAACAAATCTCTCTCTGTATATACACACACATCCTATTGGGTCGATTTCTCTGGGAAACTCTGGCTAATACACTTTTCAATGACCCGTCATCATTAAAATGATGATGATGATGATAACATTGGTAAGGATAACAGACATTTAATGAGGATTTACTGCATGGCTGACACTATTTTAATATTTTGTGTATTTTAATTCATTTAACACTTCCATAAGGTATGAATAATTATTTTCTTTTTTCAAATAAGGTAACTGGGACAAGAGAATATTAAAGGATTTGCCCCAAGCCCCACAGCTAATAGAAGGTGGAGTTGGGATGTAAACCTTCATGGTCAAGTGCACTAAAGCCTTAGTAAATGAATAAAATGCCAAATCACTGTCTTTAATATTTTTTTCTACAGAGTCATGTTACATATTTTAGTTTAAAGCTTCAGGTAAGTGAACTTTTTCAAGACAAAAAAAAATATGTTTATCTTCAGAGCTCTGTAGAAATCCTTTGAACATTTTATTGGCATATGTTTTAAATAGCTGTACTGCAAAGGAACTTCCTTTGTTTATTTCTAACTTGTGACTTCTGTCCTTCTCCTTAAGCGGCTGCTGACCTTTATCTTTTCTTCAAGCTGTAAAAAAAGCAAGTGATATTCTAAATTAACCCCAAATTTCCTACTTGGCAGAGCTGTATCAGAGATATTACCCTGATAAAAGTAAGAAAAGGTAGATATCTGGGACATGTTTAATTGAGTCATTTTGGAAACTGTTCAAGAAGATATTAACGTTATTTTGAACCTAGGAGGGAAGAGTGAGGTGGGATATAGAATTAATTTTTACAATTTCTTATCCTGTCTTCAGAGTATTTATTACTGAGTTATTGTTGAAGTACTTAGTTAGCATTAAATGGTGAGTCAGAGAACATCATCATCAGAATGTCTATTAGAACTGTAAGACCATTGACTCCAGAAGCAGAGATACATGTTGGAAAATTGTATCCTTTTCTCAAGTTATGTTTTCATGAAAATAATTTGAAATAGAACAATTATGGTTTTGTTTATTTATTTATTTATTTATATTATTTATTTTATTTTTTTTTTTTGAGGCGGAGTCTCGCTCTGTCGCCCAGTGCTGAGTACAGTGCCGGTCTCAGCTCACTGCAAGCTCCCGCCTCAGGTTTACGCCATTCTCGCTGCCTCAGCCTCCCGCGAGTAAGCTGGGACTAGCAGGCCCGCTGCCACCCTCGCCCGGGCTAGTTTTTTGTATTTTTTAGTAGAGACGGGGTTTCACCGTGTTAGCCAGGATGGTCTCGATCCCCTGACCTCGTGATCCGCCCCGCTCGGCCTCCCCAAAGTTGCTGGATTACAGGCTTGAGCCACCGCGCCCTGCCCATATTATGCTTTTTGAAACGCCACAGTATAGTTGTTTTAAGTTAATATACTATATGAAAATAGTTTATTTTTGACTTCTCCCTAGAAGTAGAGATTAAAGCTTATATTTTACAATAAAATGACTCAATTTCTGTTCATTTACATCTGTTGCAATAGTTATGTAAATTCTACAAATTTATATTGTTTTAAAATACTGTCCAAAATGTAATGTAATTCTTCTTGTTCTTTTTGTCTTTTGGCCTTTACTGAAAACAAAAGACATATTACTAAGAAGGAAACAGATGAAAGGTAATTCCACAATTCTTAGCTGAATCCCCAAAGAATACCCTACTCCCTACCTTTGTTTGTTCACATTTTGCAGAGGAAATATTAAGCAATTGTAGTATTCATGTGATTAATTCATATTGGTGGGCAATGCAGGCTTTCAGAAAAGCGACTTGGAATAAAATGAAAAAAGTGGTTTATTTGAAATGTATTAAAGAAGTAGAGAAATATTAGAATGTCAGTGAAAGGGAAATGATCATGCACTGTAAAATTATTAATTTTTCAACACAAAACTACTAATTTTAAGCACTTTCTATTTAATAGTTGGTGTAAGAAAATTTATACAGTAGAGATATGAAATTTGAAAGCCAAATTGGACCCTTTGAAAATCGAATCCAAATGTTTATGTGAATATTTGTCTGTGTGTTTTGGGAGAAGTTGTGAAGAATAGTTTCAATCACATGATCTCCATTTTAATTTTATCCACATGATCTCGGATCCTACAGGGACCCCTTAAGAAGAGAGAAGTAGGTTGGTGCAGGTGTCAGAGCAAGATCAAAGGACAACAGGCCATCTTTAAAAAGTAAAACAGGAAAATAACAATCTGGAATCTGGTCTTCAAGTGCTTTGATAATGACACCTACTTCGAGGAAAGCTTTTAGTGAATTTGTGATCCACATAAAATAAACACTCGCAAACACATTTTGTATTAAAAATAACCAATTATCCTCAGGACATTTAAATATTTTTTTAAATCATTGTAGTATTAATACTTAAAGAGAGTCATGATGACATCTGTTTTCCAGAGACATAGCTTCTTTATGAGAAATACTACCTGTATGTGAAATTTATCCATGTAGAAACAAAGTTGAACTAAAACATTTTTTCTGCAAGTTACACTTTATAGGGGAAGCTTATATTATGCAACAAATCAAATTAATTATTGTATAAATTAAAATGTGATAAGTTCAAAGAAAATAAGTCAATTCTGGAAGAGAATATCACAGACAAACTTGACCTAGTATATGGAAGTAGAATAAAAGATACTTCCCCTGAGATCAGAGGATTGAGCAGGAGTTAACCAGTGACAAGGGAGCAGGAAGAGATTCCCAGATGGCGAGGGAAGTACAACATTCCTTGGAGGGAGGAAACCCAGAAAGATGACCAGGGTGGTTGGAGAGGAGAGAGGAAAGTGAAAATAGATTGGGAATAAAGCTAGAGAGGTTAGCAAAGACCAGACCATGTAATAGCTCCCCACAGACCATGCCAAAGATATGGGCCATTATTTTAAGAGCAACATAATAATAATTTTAAAAAGGTTTTAATTGGGCTGTGAAGTGGGAGAAGAATTAGGGATGTGATAAGATCAGATTTACATTTTTGAAAGAGGTAGCTTACCATAGAAAACAGGTTGGTCAGGGACTAGAATAAATTTTGGGAGGCCAGTTACTACAGAAATCTAGGTGACAGGTGAACATAAATTGATTAGAACAAAGGCAGTGTAAATTGATTAGAACAAAGGCAGTGTAGATAGAGAAGTTTATTAAATTTAGAAATGATTAGCATGTAAGTTGCCTGAATTTGGTAATTTCTTTGATGTGAGAGGTGATGGATTGGGAGGTGTCATTCATCTTTGATTTCCAGGTTGGGAGTGGAGCAATTGGATGGATAATGTGGCTGTTCACTTAGATATTGAATACTGTAAGAAGAAGGTTTGTGAGGATAAGAGCATACTTTAGTGTAGGATGTACTGATGAGGAATGCACATGGAATATTTTATATGTGGCCAAAGATAATAGCCTGGAATTTAGGAAAGAGTTATTTGTAAAGTATTAAATTAGTGAAACTATGGAAATGGATGAAATTAGCCTACAGAAAGAGCATAATGTGGGAAGAGATGGCAAGTAAGAATAAGCCAAGATGGCAACATTTAATGACTGGATTAAGGAGGATGAGATACCGAAGGCAAAGGAGAAGGAAGTGCCAAATATTTCGGAAGAAAACCAAGAGAACATGGTTCAGGAAGGATAAAGAAAAGAGTACCGAAAGAAGTGAGTGTGCAGAAGTATGTAGTGACTGAGGAATCAGTAACAGCAGGATTTAAAATATTTTTTAAATTTGGGTCAGGCACGGTGGCTCACGCCTGTAATCCTAGCATTTTGGGAGTCTGAGGTGGGTGGATCACTGGAGGTCAGGAGTTCAAGAACAGCCTAGCCAACATGGTGAAAACCTGTCTGTACTAAAAACACAAAACATTAGCCGGGTGTGATGGCATGTGCTTGTAATTCCAGCTGCTCAGGAGGCTGAGGCACCAGAATCTCTTGAACTCGGGAGGCAGAGGTTGCAGTAAGCTGAGATTTTGCAACTGCACTCCAGCCTGGGTGACACAGTGAGACTCCCATCTCAAATATATATATTTTAATTAAAAAAATTCAAAATTGTTAATCAGTAGAGACATTTTTGTTGGCATATGCCTTTTATCTCTCTCAAGTAAATGTTTAGAAGTAGGATTGCTGGGTCATATGATAAGTGTGTAACTTTATAAGGTATTGCAAGGTTAGTTTCCATTGCAGCTGTATTAACCATTCCACCAAAAATACACAAGAGTCCCAGGTGCCCCATTTCCTCACAAACACCTGGTACTATCAGTCTTTCTAATTTTTTAATGGCCTTATCGAGGCAATCTTAACTCTATTAATCAGTTCTCACACTGCTGTAAAGAACTACCTGAGAGTGGGTAATGTATGAAGAAAAAAAGTTTAATTGACTCACAGTTCCATAGGCTATACAGGAAGCATGGCTGGGGAGGCCTCAGGAAACTTACAATCATGGCAGAAGGTGAAAGGGAAGCAATGCATGTCTTCATATGGCCAGCAAGAGAGAGAGGGGGTTGGGAATAGGTACTACACACTTTTAAACAACCAGATCTCTTGAGAACTCTACCAGAAGAGCAGCAAGGGGGAAGTCTACCTTTGTGATTCAATCACCTCCCACCAGGCCCCACCTCTAACACTCGGGATCACAATTCAACATGAGATTTGGCTAGGGACACAGATCCAAACCATATCATTGACAGACAATAAACTGCACATATTAAATTGTACAGTTTGATATATTTTGACATAGGTGACCTGTGGAACCACCGAGACAGTATACATATTCATCACCTCAAAAATTTCTTTTTTGTAACTGCTTACTCCACTGCGCCCCTACCTCCACCATCTCTGGTGATAACTAATTTTCTTTCTCTCACTACACAATAGTTTGCATCTTATAGCATTCTGAGTAAAAGGATTATACTTAAATGAAAGTATATATATATATATATACTTAAATATGTATTACTATGGATAAGAATGTGTACTTAGATTGTAATATTTTACAAACCTGTGTAAAAATTGTGGAGGCCCATATGTGAATTAAACTTTGAAGCATTTTCACATTCTCCATGATTCGCATAATTTTAAGGTAAAATACTCTTATGTGCAATGAATATGTTGTATTTNTTAAAAAAAAAAAAAAAAAAAAAAACTTTATCCATTGTTAAGTACAAGAAAAATATTGGTGGTGAAACGTTTTCATATTACATTTTTAAGAAAAAAAAAGCAGATTTCAAAATAGCATATATGTTATAACCCAATTTCAGAAAATGTTTGTATGAGTATATGGTGTGTATGTGTATTAAAAATACACCCATCTAAAGATTTATATGCGTATATGTGTGTGTGTGTGTGTGTGTGTGTGTGTGTGTGAGTTATGTACAGTGTTTTTGGTGTTATTTCTGGGTGGTGGACAGGTATAAATATGGATAATTTTTAGGCTTATGTATTTATGTTCAAGTACTACTGTAATAAACATGTATTGTTTTAGTAATAATTGGAATTTACCTCTTAAAATGGTTTTAATTAAACATCAACTTTAGCCAGATCATATTATTTTATGTAAGAATACAAACCATATTTTGTGTTTGTCTGCTGGCTATATATGTAGAGTCAGAGGAGACATTTGGCTGCTTTATTAATTGGAGAAGAGTAGGTGTGCAGTAAGGAATAACTATTAAGAAGATAATGATGAAGAAAGGGAGCAGAAAAAATGAATTCAGGAATATTATTTTACAAATTAGCTGGAGAAATTATTCATCTAAGACCAACTGCAGCTCTTCTAGCAGTCATTGTCTTTCTATTTCAGTGTAACCAGATATTTCACATAGACTCACAAAACACTTTTTTACTGCTTTTTATTTTAGGTTTCACAGTTGTTGTTTTTTCTGTTCTAAAAATGTGTGTTATATTAGGTTTAACAGGAATAATTTCCTTTGTTAACAATTTCAAAATATGCCATTTTATACTTTAGAAGTTTTATCTTGTTCTTTTTTCAATTAAAGATGGTGATGGGGAACCTCTGTCTCATTAGTGTTTGCACTTTGCAGAGCAGTACAAGCTAAATTGTATCAATTAATTTTAAATGGTACAAATTTTAATTAATGTAATTAAAACAGTTTACAACAGTCTCAGCTTAAGCTTGTGAAGATGCTTTGACTTGTAGATTTATAAGTTCTTTATAGATGAAAAGATCTTGTATATATTTTAGAAAAGTTCAGATTTTTCTCTTTATTATAATTAACATAATAATTTAAAGAGGAACCTCATTCTCATCTTTCATTAAATGTTAATACTGTTTTGGATCATTTGGTGTTATTGAAAAATGAATCTATTTAAAGTTTGTATATGCCTTGATGTATAATTATCTTAATAAACCTCATAAGATAAAACATAGCTCATTTTCACTACTTATTCTTATATCAGTCCTGTCAAAAAATTTTTTACATGTAAGAAGATTAAAAATGGAATTATATTGTCTAAAAGTTAGCTTTTCCTTTTATGAATAGAGTAAGTGTGAAAGAGTTACAGATTTTTACTTTCCAAAGTTCAAATTGTTTAATAACCTTACAGACAAAAGAAAATTAACATTTATTTAGCGTGTTTATTTTCTTTCCAGATTATAACACATGCTCCAATGCCTCAAACAATGATTACATTTTCTGTAGTTAAGTGTTTGAACATCCGTAACTAGACTTCACAGGCAAATTTTTCTTATACATTGCTATGCCTAAAATGCTTAGCCTGTAACACAGAACGTAACCAGATAGATATTTATTTAATAATTGAATCATGGCTTTGTAGAGGAATAAATTGAAATACAAAGGAATTAACTCATTCCAAATGTCATTCAACTCAAAATGTAATTTTGTAATGTAAAGATTGTAGATCCATACAGTAATAAGTTTTTTTTTTTCCCCCCTTACATCACCAATTTGTCCAGAATACTAAAGGTTGACCCTTGGTTTCTCCTTCAGCTGAACTTCTGGTCGTGTAAGTTGTTACAGATTTCCAGTCCTGGTTTATATCATTTCAATAAATAGTTGGTCTTGATATTAATTTGTCAATAATTGTGTCCTGGTTTATTCTCTGAAGTTCATGTTCTACCACAGGAATATTTCTTATTTATTCATTCACTCATCATCTGGTTATTCAATAACTATTATTCACTCCCTGTTATGCCAGACACTACAATAGCAGCGCTGAGCCATACAGCCTCAGTTCTTTCTTTCAAGGTGCTAACAATATATGAGAGAGAATCCTTCCCTATCTCCTAGCATAGCTTCAGAAATATTTCAAATATGCTTGACTTGGGCAGTTCTTGGCAATTTCCCCTAAACCTTGAATGCCTTCCGTGGTCGTCAGAATTCTAAGATAATCCCCAGTGACCCACTCCCTTGTATATCTCAGGCCCTTGAGTTTGAAGTGATGTGTGGATACAGCGGTTATGTTATGCTATATTAAGCAGTTGATTTTAAATAGAGAGTTTATCTTTGGGTCTCGCCTAATCAGGTGAGCCCTTAAAAAGAGTGGGGATTCTTTCTTGTAAAAAAGATTTCAAGCTCCAGAAAGATTCAGTGTCCTACTGCTAACTTTGAAGATGGAGGGAGCCACGTAGCCGGGAACTGCTAGAACCTGAAAGCATTAATAGCATTCTCTGGCTGACAGCCAGAAAGGAAATGAGGACCTCAATTGTGTGACTTCAAGACACGGAATTTTGACAAAACCAGGTGGGCAGGAAGAGGACTCCAAGCTCCTGAAGAGAACAAAGCCCAGCCGACATCTTGATTTTAGCTTTGGGGTACCCTGAGCAGGGAACCCAGTCTCACTATGGCCAGACTCCTGATCTACATAATTGTGAGATAATAAAGGGATATTGTGTTACTCTGCTAAATTCATGGCAATATACTCATCATTAGAGAACAACACACCTTGGCCAGGCCCAACCTCAGCGTATTGTAGTAAAATTTATCCTACATATTATGTCAGTTATTTGATTGAATTCAGTAGTCTAAAGGACAATTATGAAGAAAAATATTGACAATAATCTAGTATATAATATCAACTTCTGGAAAATATTCTTTAAGAGATCCAGAGAAAACATAGTTAGGATTTTCAAGAATAGACTTGTCTATGGATATTGACTTCATGAGAAATGGAAAATTCTGTCCGTATGAAAGCCAGTAACACCAATTATTTTAAAAGAGAGGCATCTAAAGCAAATGTTAACTTTAAGACATTGGTCTTTTAAAAAGAGTGTTTACAAACAATGATAAAAAAGTACAAAAGGGAGTATTAATCTAAAACAGAAAAGAAAGTTGAGTACCAGAATAATTTTAGGTTAATAAAATTAAAAAAAATAAAAGAGGTAAACTTGTGACCCACATTCAGGCTATTATTTATATATTTATTCAAAAACACTTCTTTAATTCTGTGCACAATGTATCTATAAGCCATAAAACTTTATACTTTGTTCATCAGCCTATGCTGATATGTAAGTCATCCAACTGGCTAAATGAGACGCAAAATAGCCTTACTTCAAATTACAGTGAAAAACTAATTTGCATCCCCCCACCGCTCTTGTTTCTGGATCTTCCTTTTTGTAGGCCAGATTTTTTTCTGTGGCCCAAGCTGGAGTGCAGTGGCGCAATGTCAGCTCACTGCAACCTCTGCTCCCGGGTTCAAGTAATCCTCCTATATCAGCCTACTGAGTAACTGGGACTACAGTCGTGCACCACCATGACTGGCTTGTTTGTGTTTCTTTTTTGTTGTTGTTCTTTGTTTGTTTTTGTTTTTGTTTTTGTTTCCTGTAAAGATGGTTCTCCATGTTGCTCAGGCTGGTCTTGAGTTCCTGAGCTCAAGTGATCCACCGGTCTCAGCCTCACAAAGTGCTGGGATTACAGGCATGAGCCACTGTGCAAGCCCTATTTTTTTTTTTTTTTTTTTAACCAATCATAACAACTTTTCTTTAACTTTCTATCTGGAAACCTGAAGAAATACAGTCTCCCTGCTTTAATAACTTCTGATAAAACTCATGGCTTAGGCCTATGAAGCCACTGACATGACTTTATGCCTTGGTTTCATTTGGACCTGTGAATCCTGGTTATTCCACCATTACTATTACTTCCTTGTCACTTTTGGTTCCTGTTTAAAATATCAGTTTCCTCTGCTGATACACCTAAATATTCTGGAATTCGTTTCCCTTCCCTTTACAATGTTTCCTTTTCAAGAGTGAACAAATGTTAAAACAAGTTCATCCACATTTACAGGACGCTTAGGTTCCATGTGGACAACCTGGCTTACAGTAGGTGTGATGTGGCTGTGACATCAGGAGTGGAATATCTTTGCTGGGATAAATGAGTAAGACAGAGTACAAAAAGGCTACTGAAGATCAGCCTGGAGTCAATAAACAGTTGTGTAACAGAGAAGGGAAGAGGACAAGGTAAGGGACTGCTCTGTGGACCCACCCTCTTTTTCAATCTTACTACGGCAGTTAAGCTTCTGAGGAACACAAATCAGGCAAGTGAAAAAACTTACAACTGGGTTGAAAACAGTAGGGAGAAGCTTCAGGAAAGAGTAGATACAGCAGGGCTGAGGAAAATAAAGAGAGGTAGAACCTTCAGCAGCAGTAGTACAGATGCACCTGGTCACTGAGCTGGGTCCAGCTCTGATGTTTTTCCAGAAAATCATGACTTGCCAATACATGCCTTTCAATTTGTGCAGTATGGGCTTCTAAATGATTCAAGGGGTGACTGAGGAGAAACCCTATTTCACTTTTTACTTCAGGATTGGATTATATCTGTTTACTCTGCCTAGGACCCTGTTGTGCATGGTATAAATCCTTTCAGGTGGCATAAAATATATTGGCAGTATTATATTAGTATGTAGCAGACTCAGACCTAGATGAAACTGTCCCAAATACCAATTTGACTTTTACTAAGCTATCTCAGTTTCCATAATATAATTTTTTGGTAGCTAAAAAAAAGTCCTTGGCCCAATAGACTGGATTTATTTCAAAATGTATTATTGAGCTTTGCTATGAAGAGCTCTTTCGGGTATTGGCCCAGAAATGTGAACAGCAAGGGAGGCAGTATGGAATCATGGTTCACCATAAAACTCTGGAGTCTAATTTTCTAGGTTTGAATCCTTCCTGTGATAGTTAATAGCTGTGTGAATTTCAGCAAGTCCCATAACCCCTATTGTTCTCAGTTTTCTCATTTGTAAAGTTCAGTTAATAATAGTATGTACCTCATGGGGTCCATGTGCCCATCAAATGAAATATTGTGAGTAAAAGGCTGAGCAATGAGCCTGGCCCATGGAAAGTAACCAGTTATTGACTAATATTATTATTAAGTGCTTGTGGGAGGCACTTTCCTATTTCTCACATGTGATACCCCTACTACATCTTGAGAGAGGTAGTGCTCTGGCATTACTAAATATTTAATTGAATAGAGACTCTTGATTTCATTAATATCCCCAAGTTCTTTTTATGTGCTAAGAGTCTCCATTTAAAATTGATATTCTCTTGCTTTAGCAAAATTCTCTTGTGGTGAAGAGTTCATATTCACAAGGGAGAGGGAAAGTTGTTTTTAGCTGCTGGGCCAGTGAGAGAATCCCCAATCCCCCATACCATCTGCCTACAGACATTGAAGTGCAGGTGCCAGAGGTAAAGGAATAGCAAACATTCGGCTTGCAACAATAACAATATTAATATAATTTACTAGCTTAACAACTGACTTCTAGTAACCCTCAGGTATAAATATTTTTATGTCTCCTAATCCTATCTAAAATTTTGATTCTGTATAGCCAATGTTAATAGACCTCTAATTCAAAGGTATGATTTTCCCAATGAGTAGTAACTCAATGAACGTGGTCTTCTATACATTTCAAATGGTGGATGAGAAAATAAAACTAATATTTAATGAATATCTGTTATGTACCATGCACCATACCAAGTGCATTACATCCTGTATCTCAATTAATCTGCAAGAAACTTATTTGATATTTTATGTTAAATCAGTTTTCCGAATGAGAGTATAGTATCCCAATTCACGATGATCCCATGAGCTATTTTCCACTATGTCCAGGCCTAGTGTAAACTGGGGTGTCTGGTGACCATTAGGTGGCTGGGTTGATTCTAAACTTTTCTTCAGGGCTTCAAATTCATTCTAAAATGTCTTACGTGTTAGATGTTTTACATAGGCTAGATTTGCTCAAGGATTTTCTGCCAGACTAATCTTGTTTTCTAATATATCTGGACCCTTTGGCCTAACATTACACTGGTTATAGGTTTCTTACTAGAGAAATCAAATCATTGTTCTGTTTATGATTCCATACCCCAGGAGTCAAAGAGTGTCTAGCCAATCTTGAATATTACACAGAAAAATGAGTTAGGCCTAAGGGCAACTATGATCCAAGAGGTAAGAAGGTGAGCATATTTGATGAGGTTATAACTTGGTTGCGAAAAGTTAAATAAAATATTGTTAGGTTTTATTTACATAGTTACGTATATTCAGGCTAAATTGCTAAATCATTTCTTCTTCTTCTTCTTCTTTTTTTTTTTTTAGACAGAGTCTTGTGCAGTTGCGCAGTCTTGACTCACTGCAACCTCCGCCTCCCGGGTTCAAGCAATTCTCCTGCCTCAGCCTCCCAAATAGCTGGGACTACAGGTGCATGCTGCCATCCCTGGCTAATTTCTTTTGTATTTTAGTGGAGAGAGGGTTTCACTGTGTTGCCCAGGCTGGCCTCAAACTCCTGAGCTCAGGCAATCCACCTGCCTCGGCCTCTCAAAGTGCTAGGATTATAGGCGTGAGCTACCGCACCTGGCCTGCTAAATCCCTTTCTCTTCCTTCTGATATTCTGGCATTTTGTGCAGCATACAAACTAAGATTGAAATACCAAATCAGACACACACATTGTACTTTTTTAGGCTACCCATTGCCTCGAAGGCAACTTACCAATAATTGGTCTGGAAAAAAAGGCATTTATAAATATATAGGTTTCTGGTAAAATGTGTGTGATAAATACACGTTTCTCATTTTTGTTTGATCACAAAATAATATATGCTCATTGTAAGGAAATGAAAAAGGCAGACAAGTATAAGTAATAAAATAAAAATCACCACAAATGTCTTTCTTTAGAGATAAACACTGTGAATATATTGGTGAAACTTCCTGTTTCATTTTTCTCTTTCTCTGTCTCTATCTTTGTCGCTCTCTAGATCTGCCTCTTTGATTTTGTGGGTGCATGTGAACTGTTTTGTAAATAGTTTTTACTCGGCATCAAAACATAAAATATTTCCCTTAATAAAAAGAGATATTTATCTCAATGCTTTGATGGCCACAAAATATTGCGTTATCTGGAAATGTCAAAATCCCCTGAGTGGACATTTATTTACTATCAAAACACCACTGTGATTAGAAAAAAAAAAAAACCTTTTAGTGTGTGTGCTAGACAGAATAATGGCCCCAAATATCTCCACATCCTAATCCCTAGAACGTGTGATTATGTCACATTCTATGGCAGAAGGGACTTTGCCAGTGTGATTGAGTTAAGCACCTTGAGAAGGAGGGATCATCTGGATTATCTGGGTGGGCTCAATGTAATCACAAAGATTCTTATAAGAGGGAGAGAGAGGGGGCAGTGTCAGAGAAAAAGATTTGACTATGGAAGCAGAAAGTGAGAGACAGAGAGAGAGGCCTAAGCCAAGAAATTCGGGCATCCTCTACATGCTGGAAAAGGCAAAGACGTAACTTCTTGTTTAGAGCCTCCAGAAATAAGGCAGCCCTGCTGACACCTTGATTTTAGCTCCATAAACCCATTTGAGACTTCTGACCTCCAGAACTGTAAGAATAAATTTGCATTGTTTTAAGCCACTAAATTTGTGGTGATGTCACAGCAGGCAAAGGAAACAATGCAATGTGTTTCTTTGAACTCTGTCCAATTAAGGTAAATCTCAGGAGTGAGATTATAAAGTCAAACACATTTTAAATTTGTTGAACATCCTCAAAATTCCACAGAACCCCTCCAAAAGTTTCTAACTACACCTTCACAGAGTAGTCTCTTCCCTTTTAACCTCCACTTCTTCCAGCCTTACCTATGACATCGTTGACTATCAGTCTTTTTCATCTATACCAGTGAAAAGTAATTTTTCAGTGTTGTTTTAATTAATTATTTTAAGTACTTTATTGTTACAGGTTGAACATATTTTCAGATTTGTATTAGATTATTGCCTATCACAATTTAATAAGCATAAGAATCAATGAGGGCTTAGGTTCTGCATTTTTATTTTATTTTATTTTATTTTCAAGACAGAGTTTCACTCTGCTGCCCAGGCTAGAGTGCAGTGGTGCGATATCAGCTCACCACAATCTCCTCCTCTTGGGTTTAAGAGATTCTCCTGCCTCAACCTCCTGAGTAGCTGGGACTACAAGCATGTGCCACCATACCTGGCTAATTTTTGTATTTTTAGTAGAAACAGGGTTTCACTATGTTGGCCAGGCTGGTCTCAAACTCCTGACCTCATGATCTGCCCGTCCCGGCCTCCCAAGGTTCTGGAATTACAGGCGTGAGCCACGGTGCCCGGCCAAGGTCTGCATTTCTAGTAAGTTCCTGTGTGGGCCAGTGTTGCTGCTCCTTGGAACTCACATTGAGAAGCAAAGTATCAGACTTTAACATTTCTTTATTTATGGGAAGTATTTGAGTCAGAAAAAAATACATCCCTGCTCTTGCTACCCTTTAATTGTGTCTGTTGAGACATGTGGCTTTCTGAGCTTCAGTATTCTTACCTGCAAAACTAAGATAACAGCACATGCACATTTGAGACATTAATTCAATAATATAGTGCGTCTATTTTTTTCTTGTATGTTTCAAATATAAAATCTCTCTTTCCTGCCATTTATTTTGCTAACATTTACTCCAAAACTTTTAAATATGTGGTTTAAGTTTATGGCATACTTCACAATTACATGGTCAAATTTATCAATATTGTTACTCATTGTTTTGTTTTTTAGTCTTGCTTAAAAGGGTTTCCCTAAGACAACATTATTTTTTAAATGCATATTTTCTCCCTGGGTTTTAAGGGCTACTTTCTGTCTTTTTTTTTTTCTTTAGCCTGTAAGTTCTTTTTTTTTTTTTTGAGACGGAGTCTTGCTCTGTCGCCCGGGCTGGAGTGCAGCGGCCGGATCTGGGCTCACTGCAAGCTCCGCCCCCCAGGTTCACGCCATTCTCCTGCCTCAGCCTCCCGAGTAGCTGGGACTACAGGCGCCCACCACTTCGCCCGGCTAGTTTTTCATATTTTTTTAGTAGAGACGGAGTCTCACCGTGTTAGCCAGGATGGTTTCGATCTCCTGACCTCGTGATCTGCCCGTCTCGGCCTCCCAAAGTGCTGGGATTACAGGTTTGAGCCACCGCGCCCGGCCGGCCTCTAAGTTCTTTATCCATCTGGAATTAATGTTAAGAGAGTGAGGTAATGATTCAACTTATTTTTCTCCCAAAGATTAGCCAATTATCACAACACTATTTATTGAATAATCTATTTTTTTCTACTGTTTGAAATATTACCAATTTTTATAAGCCAAATTATATATATATATATAAAATTCTATTTTGAATATCTTTATTTTGTTCCACTTTTTGGTCCACTTATCTCCAAATCAATACACCTTCATTGCCCTGGCTTTAAATTATGTTTTAATATTCAGTAGTTCAAAATTTTTAACATATTTATTTTAGAATTCTCCTAATTCTAAATATGTAGTATTTCACATAAATTTCCAGAGAAATTTTTCTTTCTTTCTTTTTTTTTTGAGACCCACTCTGTCACCGTGACTGGTGTGCAGTGGTGCGATCTCAGCTCACTGCAACCTCTGCCTCCTAGGTTCAATGGTTCTGCTGCCTCAGCCTCCTGAGTAGCTGCGATTAGAGGCACCTGCCACCATGACTGGCTAATTTTTGTATTTTTAGTAGAGACAGGGTTTCACCATGTTGGCCAGGCTGGTCTTGAACTCTTGACCTCCAGTGATCTGCCCACCTTAGCCTCCCAAAGCGCTGGGATTACAGGCGTGAGCCACCATGCCCATCTCTCTTGTTGTGAGAATTATAGCTTATTTTTATATATTCTAACAATATCAAGATGTTGTTATCTTAATCTGAATTCTATTTGTTTTCCATTTTTTGTGGTACTGATACTAACTTGCCCATATGTTATCTTAAAATAAGCAAGTAGTAGAACTTCTGTAGTTGATCATAAACTGGAAGAATAAATGAATTAAAAGTGACATATTAATAGTTGAATTTTGGCTAAATTATATCATTAAATTAGAACTTAGTAGTCATCATTGAATATCACATACATTTATCTCAAACTGTGTACAGTTCAACATTCATATTATAAAATTTATGTAGCTACTATTAAAATACGAGCTTGTTTCAGTAATTTTTTGAATTTCACATAGTCCCTGTTCCTTACATATTCAAGGATTTATAGAATCAAAAACTTGCTCCTGCTTTGGTGGTAACATTGGCTACCTGTGGTTGGTACCGGGCTCCTACAGTACTTTCTGTGATTAATGTCAGAGTTATTAACTCAGAAATCAAGTTCTCTACATTTTTAATTTGCTCTAGTGAACAAAAGAGCTATAGCATATAGAAGGTTGAAGAAAAAAGTATTCAGTATTAACCATGAATGATTAAGAAGCAGAGATATCTGCTTCTCCAAATTAAATATAACATGAGCACACTAATTAATTTAATATAAACTGTGACCTCTTGTGGCAGGATTCTTGACATTGTTTCATTATATTTATGCTCAATATTCTCTGGCTAATGATTAGTTTAAAGGGATTTGTCACTATCTTAAGACCAATATGGCAGAAAACGGTTTTCTTGGCAATTTTGATGCATTGTAAGAATAGAGGTAATGAAACTGTTTCACTCTAATCTGTAAGGCTTTGGCTTTTGGCATTTATAAAAAGCCTCCTTCTGTTTGTTTAAGGTACAATATTATTTATACAGTTCAAATGGAACTTTTAATTATGTCTTTGTAATTATTTATTTTTTACTTCATTTGCAAGAGAAAAATCTCTTTTCAGGTGCCCAAGCAAACCAAAGTTTGTGAAGGGGAACAGCATTCTTGAATTTCTTTTTCTCCTACTTTTAAAAAAATAGAATGGTCTGTTTTGTGGAACAGCAGGTTTTTGTGCCATTTCAGATGGCATTGCATGTGGCAGAATAGACCCCATTCACATTTTCTGTGGGACAATTTGCAAAGGCACCATGCTGTGAGAACCTTTTTTTAAGAGGAGGGTCTATAGGGGCAGGCAAAGGGCTATACAACACCTGTAGCAAGACACAATCTGTTCAGGACTCAGATCTGATTTTACACTTTGTTTTATTCCCCATAAGTATTCAGCATATGTTCTTTTCTGTGAAAAATAAAGGGCTCCCTCAGATGGTACATATCAAGTGAGCTCAAGGAGGTTAACAGATTAACTCCAATCAATCTAAACACTCCCTCATGAGACCTTAATGCTGGTTATTCACTACCCTTGCTATGATGATGTTCATTTTATTAGAGCATATAGCTCAATAGCCAGAGAGCAAAATCTTTTTACTCTGAAAATCTTTCTGCATGCCTTCTTTTCTCAGGAAGAAAGCAGCAGTAAAATGGTATGCGTTCCCTTTACAAGACTCACAGTGAATCTAGAATAACAGAAATAGGTTTTCCATTTTAAATAGCTGAAGTGAATGTCTACTCTTTTCCTGGGCCTGGTGGTACATTCAGTGGACTGGAATTTTTAAATACAGTGTTTCTAAGCCCCAAGGCTCTGCCATGTTTCTTTCAGTCTCCCTTTTCCCCTTCTATTTCTAAATTAGAGTAGTTGGGTCTGCACAGAGACACGTACAGTAGTGATGCTCTGTGGTTCAAGTCAAAGAATGTTAGTCTGGATCCCACAGAGGCCCACAATTCTCAGCACACAAACAGATACAGAAAAGGGAGAAAGCAAATGTAGCATCAAAGAAAACTTCTGAATATAGACACCACCAAAAAAACCAGCTCTGTGTTAGCCCAATAAAGAAAGAAATAACAAGGGTTTTGAATGCTAAAATATAGGGGATTGTATGAAAGGGAGGGAAACATACACAAAGTAGACAAACTGAATAAAAGTATTTATCTTTAAACCACGCAAGTCATGGTAATTAAATTAGGTCAGGCTGGTTACAATGCTACAGAAAGCAGGCTGTAACTAATTTCAAAAGGAACAAAAAAGACCTGAAAAGAAAACAGATTGACAGCTCCTGATTTTTTTTTATCCAATCAAAGCAACGCAACATCAAAAAGTAGGAAGAGAAACTTGATTTAGCAGGAAATTTGTCTCATTATAATACATAAACTTTGCATATATATTCAAGATCAGCTCAGAAATATGGGAAATTATTATTTGCTCTATGTGAAAAACAAAAGTATGCACATGAAGTTTGCCATTTGAAGGAAACTAATTCATTATAAAAAGCTTCTGCTCCTTAATAGGTCAACTTCTATTACAAATGCCACGATCACTCTGTATATTGTAACTACTTAGAGGCTTTCTCCCTGTCAGTGTATTCTGCTTTCAGTTGTTTAATACAAACTCTGAAAGTATTATATGAACAAGAGAACATTATGAGGTGTTTCTTTCAAATTGTCTTTATAAAGACCACTTGGTGATGCCTATTACAATGACTTTTAACCATAGTTTCAAATATTTTAAATGTAAATGTGCCAAGTTGTAAAATGACATTTGGAACATGAATTTGGGGATGGGAGAAAATAACAAAGGCAGACTTTTATTTGGAGTGCATTCCATATTTTAAAAGAATATTTAAAATGTTTCACATTCTTCCTTTCTTTCTTTAAAATAATTAGTACAAGATTGGGAAGATTTTGTTCGTTTATTTCTCTTAAGTAGGAAAATCACTGAATACCAAGCAACTAATAATGCAAAGAAACAATAATAAAATAGCTTATTAAAATCTCTTCTTTTTCATCTAATAATTAACTTCATTTGTCTTTATGTTTCACTAAGGAGATTGGAGTTATGGGGAACATTCAGTAGCTATGCAAGAGTAGATGCTGGATGAATAACAGAAGTAATTGTGCTATCTGATCACATGTTTTAGACATTTGCTCCCTTTTCTGTATTTCAGGGCCCAGACTACTCAGCCCAGACTCAGCTACTATATTAAGTGGACCTATTTTCCTATTTATATAATGTTCTGCTACTCAGGAATTTTGACTTTAGCAGGAAATGCTAGTGCATATAAACACCTATGATATGATAGTTTTGTTTAAACATAGTTTCACCTTTCTGATGTATTTTTAGAGCGTGTTTAGTACTTCTCCATTTGCTGGAGGCCTTTCCTGAAGTGTGATTTGGAGATTTCACAGGGTGGGCCAGTGGCGATTGCTGTTAATGTCATTGAGTTCAGGGTGGGGTGCATAAATGTCTATACCCAGGAAGCATAGATACCATTGTTAGGATCAGAAAAGACTGTGTTGAATATAGGTGAGTCAAAGTGAGGTGGGAAAATCCTGGTAGGAAACAAGCCATGTTTAAATTCTACTATGGCTACTGATAGCACCAACATCCATTAACGTAACTCTCACTAATCCTACCCATACATCTAGAGGCAGCAGTATGGAGAACGTGGAGGATACAGACGCTGCTGTACTAACATCTCCACATAGTGCCGATGGTGTGCACCCCTATTCTTCATGAAGGTAGGCATCCCATGGGCTTGTGAAAAACCTTGCCAGTGTCCCTCTGCAGCAGTCTTTCCAGTACCAGAGATCTTAGCAAGGTCTGCTGTGTCTGTCAGGACACTGGAAGAGATGTCTGTGTCCTTCTTAGCAGGATGCAGTTGCTAATTTTCCATCTGCCTCACACAACATCACAACCATCTCAAATACCCATTCGAATTTTTACTATGTGCCTCCTTGGTAAGTTTTGTTTTGCAAGGAAAGCAACATAATAGGGGAAGTGCATCAAGGCAGAAAAGGGTGGATTTGCAGAAGGAAGAGGGAGGGCAAACCAAGGAGGAAGCTGTGGAAATTGAAAGAGACTGCATGTTTTAGAAAATGGGCAGAACAAAAGAGCTAATGTGACCCATGCCCCCTTGTGAAGGTCTGCATCTGTGGTAACAAGGTTCTGTTGTTGGGTATTCAACCTTGTAAATGGGAGCACCCGAGGGCCCAGAATGGGGGTGGGTGGGCCACAGGAGAAGGGGAACAATCTCTTTTCCCCACATCCATGACCTGGGGCTGACAGGAAACCATTGTGCACACCCACAGTTCCAAGTGCTGGAAACAGGAGGCAGTTTCATTGCACAAGTCAGGGTACAATGGAAGAAACATTTTCTTTTTAAAGGTAACACATTGAAATAAGCTAGTCATTTCACCCTTAGAACTGATGTATTATATATATATATATACACACACACACACACACACATATATATATATATAGCCAGTATGTACATAGGTAGAATAGTCCTCTAAGAACTGAATGAGAATATGAAGGCTACATATCTATTTCACAGGAAGCACATTTCTTCATAGTGAAAACTACAGTGTAATTTTCACACTGAGATACACTCCTGTGTTAGGATCTCCAGCAGTTACATCGACAGTATCGTTTCTTTAGCCACCCTATTCCATGTTTCCATGGATCTCAGGGTTAATTTTGTGTGACAGTCTAGAATGAGGACTCTGTACACACACACACACACACACACACACACACACACACACACACACAGAGGCTGGAATTACTAGCTTTGTGATAATGAGTATTTGGCTCACTCTATAGGAAGACACAGTAAGCACTCAATAAATGTTACCTACTGTGGCAGTGTGACTCTCAAGAAATTATAACTTAGATCACGATGTTCAACAGTTTGGGATTTTCGGCTGTAACTCTTGATACTACATCAGATTATTAACCTTCTCAGATTGAAAGGTGCTTTAAGGCAAGGGTTATGTTTTATTTATCCTTTTGTGTCCAGTTTTTAACGGAATACCTGGCACTGAGAAGGGGGTTGAGGGATGGCTAAATAAATGATTGGATGAATGAAGGAAATAAAAGTTGTTTTATGCTGACAAATTTATTTTTCAGTTGAGTGATGGTTATGCTTTTACAAAATTCAGCAGAATACTAGAGGAATGGAAGTCTTTAGACACACTCTCAAAAAATAGGCTTGGCTCAAAACCTTCTAAAATCCTCAAATAAACCTTTCAACACATTAGTAACTGTGATCTCTTTTAATCTAAAACACTCTTGGCAGTCTTAATTATTACATTAACTTCCAAAATCTCTTGGAATGCTGATCTGGTGTGCAATCACTTAGCTTACAGCTTTACCAGGCATTTGGAATTAAATCCCTAGAGGTTTCCATCATAGAGTGTGTAAGACATATTTGTTACTTGGATAAGTCTCAAAGAATAGGAAACTTGTGACAATGTCATAGGAGGCTCCTTCAAATTTTTGTGGTCTAAATGTGTATTTTGTTTCTTCATAGTATTTTCTTTTATTACTATCGTATTGCTCTAAACAGTAATTCAATATTTAACTTTATTAAATATTAAAGCTGTTGGTTCCTAAGATAAAATATTACTCTAAATTATATTTTACATTGATTTCTTGGAACCTGGTGCAGATATTTCCAAAGAAATTGTATCTTATAATGAATATTGAGTATCCCTACCCAGTGAAAAAAAATCCTTTGCTTATTAATAATATGGTAATTAATAGGTGCTATGGTCTGAATGTTTGTGTCTCCTCAGAATTCATATGTTGAAATCACAAACCCCAAGGTGATGGACTAGGGGGTGAAGCCTGTGGGTGGTGATTAGGTCATGGGGGCAGAACTGTTATGAATGGGATTAGTGCCCTTATAGAAGAGGTCCCACAGAGACCCTTACCTCTTCCACCATGTGAGGATGCAGTCAGAAGACAGCTGTCTATGAATCAGGAAACGGATCCTCGCCAGATTCCAAATTGGCTGGTGCCTTGATCTTGGACTTCCTAGCCTCTTGAACTGTGAGAAATAAATATCGGTTGTTTATAAGCTATTCAGTTTATGGTATTTTGTAGTAGCAGTGAAAGCAGACTAAGATACAAGAATACCATAGTGTTTTGAGAGTGTGGACAGTGGACTCAGACTACTGTAGTTATCCTGGCTCTGTCAGTGCTGAATGTCTGTCCTTAGACAAAACAATGATCTAAATTATGTTCAATAAATGATATCATTTTAAAATATAACTTTTAATTTAGGTACAGTATACATACAGAAAAGTACATGGATCCTAAGTGAACACCTTGACACATTTTTACAAATTGAATACATGCATGTAACCAGTAATCAGATAATGAAATAGAGTATCAGCCCCCCAGAAGCTTCCTCATGTTCTCTTCCAGTAATAAGTCCTTTAGTTTTCTCTTTGTGAACTTTATGTAAATGGAATCATAAAATATGTACACACAGTCCCTGACTTACCATGGTTTGACTTATGACTTTTCTACTTTATGTTGGTGCAAAAGTGATATACATTCAGTAGAAGCTGTACTTGACGTTTTGAATTTTGATATTTTCTCAGGCTAGTGATTGATACGTAGTATAATATTCCTTTGCAATACTGGGCAGTGGCAATAAGCTGCAGTTTCAAGTCAGCCACATGAATAGGGTAAACAGATACTTGACTTCCTCCCAAACATCACGCCTGCTAAACTGTCAAATGTAGGATGCTCCAGTGCCTTCCACCAGCTGTTCTTGAGTCTCCTCAGAAGAGAGATTGATGACACTGTCTCTGCAGCTTTCTCATCATCCAGCAATTAATTTTAGTTCAATGTTTCAGACATTCTTCAGGCACAGTGAGCTTTCGGCTATGTACGTTAATGGTGAGAACCCACACTGCTATCCTGTTTTTCACTTTAAGTATAGTATTAAATATATTACATGAGATATTCAAAAGTCTGTTATAAAATAGGCTTTATATTAGATGCTTTTGGCAATCTATAGGCTACTGTAAGTGTTCTGAGCATGTTTAAAGTAGGCTAAGCTAAGCAATGATGTTCAGTAGGTTAGGTGTATTAATTGCAGTTTCAACTTGTGATATTTCCAACTTATGATGAATTTATCAGGATGTAACCCCATCATAAGTCGAGGAATATCTATGCTCTGCCTTAGCTAACATCTTTTAAGCAGTTCATGTGTGGTTGTTCATTTTTTTTTGTTTGTTTGTTTGTTTTTTATTATACTTTAAGTTCTAGGGTACATGTGCATAACGTGCAGGTTTGTTACATATGTATATTTGTGCCATGTTGGTGTGCTGCACCCATCAACTCGTCAGCACCCATCAATTCATCATTTATATCATGTATAACTCCCCAATGCAATCCCTCCCCCCTCTCCCCTCCCCATGATAGGCCCCGGTGTGTGATGTTCCCAGTTTGTTTAATTTCATTGCTTTATATAATTTCACATATGCATATACCAGAAATTGTTATGTATTCTACTTTGATAAATGGTTGTTTCCAGTTTTTTAGCTACCACAAATGGTACTGCTAGGAACGTTCTTATATACGTCATTTGGTTCATTTGTCTATGCATTTCTGTCAAATGTATACTCAGAAGTGGAATTACTGAATCATAAGGAATGCACATATTTAGATTTTATCAGTTTTCCAGAATGGTTAAACCACTTTAAATCTCACCAGCAATCAGTGAGAGTTCTAGTTACTCCACATCTTTGCCAACATTTGATTTTGTTTGACTTTTTCAGTTTTGATAATTTGGTAAATGTGTAACGGTTTCTTTATGGTTTGAATTCTCATTTTCAGATGTCTTTTTTAAAAGTTGAGCACCTTTTCATATACTTATTTGACATTTGAACATTCTTCTTTGAAGAGCTTATCAATTTTTTGCTCATATTTTCAGTAGACACCGTGTTGCCTTTTTAAATTGCTGTGTAGGACTTCATTATAAATTCTGAATACAGATCTTTTGATATATAGATTGCAATTATCTTATCTTCTCTTACTACATGATTTGACTTTAGACTCTCTTTACAGTGTATTTTGATGAAATGAAGTATTCAGTTTTAAAGTAGCCCAATTAATCAATTGTTATGTTATATATGTGTGTGTGTGTGCACGTGTGTGTACGCGCACACACAAATTTAAATCTAGAACCCCTCTGGAGTTGATTTGTAATAGTCAAATTTTTTTTCCCCCAATAAGGGTATTCAGGTGACCTAGTACAGGTTATTGAAAAAAATTTCCTCTCACTGTACTACAGTATTATTATTGTCATAAATCAAGGGATATCAATCAGGATTCAATCAGAGAAGCACCATCGCTAGAAGATAAGCAAATGCATAAAGGTTTATTAAATGGATTTGTCCATGTGCAATTGTGGAGGCTGGTTGAACAGCCTAGATGAGGTTATTGCTTCTGTGTCTGGTTCCGGGTAGTCAAACAGAAAAGAAATACGGTTATCCAGTGGGGAAAGTATTGTCAACCGGACCCTGTGAGGATGAGCTAGAACCTGAACAGATAAACTGAAAATCAGGTCAGTCTCATGACCTCCAAAACCCCACCTGCAGTGATGGATCCGCAAAAGTGGATATGCTTTCTATGGCGCTAACACATCTAGTCCAGGGCTCAGGAAAACTGAAGGAGGAACTGCTGGAGCTGCAGGTCCAGCTGCTGCCCTGCACCAATGGGCGAGCCGCCAGGTAAGTGACAGTACAAATGAGCCGCAACAGCACCTGTATTCTGTGCAAACTTTGGGAATATGTTTTTAAAAATGTGCCTGCTGCTTCACCTCCAGGCTCCAAATCTGAGGCCAAATGTCTTTTTTGGTCCACACTGATTAGGAAATACACAGGAAAGGGAATGTTAAG
The DNA here is from genome assembly GCF_001698545.2 of Rhinopithecus bieti. Lineage (NCBI taxonomy): Eukaryota > Metazoa > Chordata > Mammalia > Primates > Cercopithecidae > Rhinopithecus > Rhinopithecus bieti. The sequence goes on from NW_016819911.1 coordinate 805,642, forward strand.
AAACATAATTCCAGTTTAGTTATGATACAATATAAATCCACCTTTTCTTGTATATGTGGGTCTCCTTCAGAACTCCCTGTTCTTCTCTATTGGTTTATTCATCTATTCTTGTCACAAATCACACTTTTTAACTAATATAGCTTGTAATGGGACTTGATATTTGATAATGTAAATCCTCCAGATACTTCCTTCCACAGATTGCTTTAAATAGGTAACCTTTTGCATTTAGATTTAAATTTTAACATGAACTTGTCAATTTCCAAACACATTGCTGGGATTTAATTGAGATTGCATTAAATTTATATACCATTTGGAGCATAACTGAAAAATTTACATTATTGGACCTTTTAATCTAAGAACATGATTTATCTTTTCGTTTTATTAGGTCATCTTTAATGTCTTCATGTTTTTTAATTTTCAGGGTAAAACTCTGGCATACATTTTATTAGCTGCATGCTTTTTAATGTTATTCAAAGTATTATCTTTCAAAATAATCCATTTTCTATTTTTAAATTATAGGTATGTGTAAATATAATTTATTTCTATTTGTCATAGTCAAAATCTTGCTAAGCTTACTTTTGTTGCTATTTTCTGAATACTTTTCAAAGTTTCTGCATAAAAAATCATTTTAAAAACTTAGCTAATAATTACAGATTTAGTTCACTTTTTTGATTCATATAAGTATTATTTCTTTTACTTGTTTTCTTCTACTAGCTAGGAACTCAGCTAAATGTTGAACAGAAATGGCCATAATTCACCATTTAAATAATTTACCATTAAGTCTAATGTTTATTGTATGATGTTGTAGATACTCTATCAGCTTAAGGAACCTTCCTTCTAGTCCTATGTTGAGAAGAATTTTGCTATGATGGATATCATGGTAAAATTCCACTGAAACTGCTTTCCATTGTACTTTATAAATATTAGAGGTTGCTAATGGAGGTGCCTAGAAATCATTTTTCTTCCCATTCTAAGTTCTAGCAAACAGACCTTCTTTATAGCCTAAGAGCATTACTTACTCTTCTACAACACCTATTTCTTGGATACAAACCTATAATGACAACCTTTTTGGTTTCATACACTCATCAATTTATTATTAAGAATTGAAAGAAAGTGAAGTTTCATTAAAATAGTTTTGACACACAGAGAAAGATTAGGGATCTTTGAGGAGGTGTAGATACCATAGGTATAAAAGTTCTTGCAGATTCTGTTCTCATGTGTTCTGATGGAGCTGGGGCTCTTTGGGGAAAAGAGCAGTTTATTTAAAATAGAGTGTATGGCATATTGTTTAAAAGCTTGGGCTCTGGAGCCAAACTCCCTGAGTTCAAAATGTCTGCTCTACCACTTGTGGATTACATTATGTAGGTAATTTAAATTTCAGTTTCCTCATTTGCTAAGAGAGTGAATGTAACAATTTATACCTTATGGGATTGTAGTAGGATTAAAAGAGTTTGTATGTAATATGCAAACAACAGTGTCTGCAAAGATGGGAACAATAGACACTGGGAACTACTAGAAGGGGAAGGAGGAAGAGGGGCAAGGTTTGAAAAACTACCCATCAGGTATCGTGCTCACCACCTGGTGGCAGATCGTTCATATACCAAACCTCGGCAACACAGAATTTACCCATGTAACCAACCTGCACATGTTTCCCTTGTACCTAAAGTAAAAGTCAAAACAAAACAAACAAAAACAGTATTTGGGATATAAGAATCACTCAGCCAGGCACAATGGCTCACATCTGTAATCCCAGCACTTTGGGAGGTCGAGGCAGGCAGAGCACCTGGGGTCAGGAGTTTGACACCAACCTGGCTAACATGATGAAACCCTGTCTCTACTAAAAATACAAAAATTAGACAGGGGTGGTGGCACATGCATGTAATCCCAGCTACTCAAGAGGCTGAGGCAGGAGAATTCCTTGAACCCCGGAGGCAGAAATTTCAGTGAGCCGAGATCGTGCCACTGCACTCCACTCCAAACTGGGTGGCAGAGTGAGGCTCTCTATCAAAAAAAAAAAAAAAAAAAAAAAAAAAAGGAGTCACCCAAATAAGTGTTTTTCTTCGTCATCATTAAAGTAACAGTATCATCACGTGTTTTCCTGGCAATAGCTGGCCTGTTTTCCACTAATAAGAGGTAGAAAAGGCATTGAAACAGTTAAAGGGGGTGATGAAAATTGAATACTTATATGACATACAATTTTTAGTGAAAAGTAGCATTCAGTGTTGTACAACTATAGATAAGACTATAAGGTCACAATATATTTACTTCTATCATCAGAGTAGCTTTATTAACATTCTTATTTCAAGCAATGTTCTTTTTATTCTGTTGTTTGTCAGCTTTTAGTCAAATATTACCTGAGCTCAATGGATATCAACAAAATGAACCATTTTAAAATTTTTATTTTATTTATGTATTTATTTTGAGACAGAGCTTTTGCTCTTGTTGCCCAGGCTAGAATGCAATACAATGGAGCAATCTTGGCTCACCACAACCTCCACCTCCCGGGTTCAAGCCATTCTCCTGCCTCAGCCTCCCCAGTAGCTGGGATTACAGGTATGCACCACCACGACTGGCTAATTTTGTATTTTTAGTAGAGATGGGGTTTCTCCATGTTGGTCAGGCTGGTCTTGAACTCCTGACCTCAGGTGATCCACCTGCCTCAGCCTCGGTGCCCGGCCAAAATGAACCTTCCTTTGTTTTTTTCCACAAGCATTTTACTGTTGCTGCATATGATTATTTTGCAGGAAAAATGCTAGCTTTCCACCAAAGATTAATACATTTATTCTATTGTATAGTTTTATTGCTGAGAAGTGACTGTTCAGCCAGGGACCTACTTTTCTCAGCTCTCCCTACCTTGAATCTGCGGGTTGGGAGGGCATGTGAGTAATTCTGCAATGTAGAATGATGAGTGGAAGTGATGTGTGGATAAGAAGCAAATGTGTCTTCTCTCAATCTCTATTTTATTCACTGGCTGAAGAAAGAGGAGGCAGCCAGAAGATAAAGAGAGATCTGTTCCCTGACAGATCACCATGAAGTCCTCTGAACCAGAAAAAAAAAAAAAAAAAAAGATGTTGATGTGAGCCAGAATTATACTACTTTGTTAAGTCTCTGTGACTTCAGGGTTTTTCAGTATAGCAGCTACATTCTTCAAGATATGATTCAATATCCTGATGAATCAAAGCTGAGAAGAGAATAATGTATTTATTAAGGTAAGAGATGTAGGGAAGACACATTTGAGTCCATTTTGCTTTAGGTATCTTTATTGATCTGAGTTTTTCAAGCAAATAAAA
>NW_016819911.1:809624-908093 GCF_001698545.2 Rhinopithecus bieti
AGTGGGGGTGGGGAGGAAGGGTAGTGGGGCGGGGAGGAATTTGGGATGGTTACTGGATTTTAAAAAATGGTTAGAAAGAATAAGACCTGGTATTTAGTAGCACAGTGGGGGAACTATAGTCAATAATTAAAGTGTACGTTTAAAAATAACTAAATGAGTATAATAGAATTGTTTGTAATACAAAGGACAAATGTTTGATGGGATGGATGCTTCATTTACCATGATATGATTACTATGCATTGCTTGCATGCCTGTGTCAAAGTGTCTCATGTACCTCATAAATATATACACCTACCATGTACCTGCAAAAATTAAAAATAAAAAAACAGATACAGCATGTATGGACACAGGGACAGAATGGTTCAGGGACTGTAATAGTGTTCCATTGCATACATATGCTACATTTTCTTTGTCTACTCGTCTGTTGGTGGCACTTAAGTGATTCCATGCATTAGTGATTATGAATAATACATGTCCTTTTCTTTCATTTATTTTTACATTTGTCTTTCTTTTCCTTTCCCTTTTTTATTCCTAGAAGTATTTTAATATTAATGTGTAAATTATGATTGTGTTAATTAACTTCATTTTGATGCCTTTTTTGGTTGTTATTTTTGGGGATTGAAGAAATGAGTGTTTTTTTTAATGTATCTAACGTCAAGGCTCTTATTTGTTTCTCAATTAACATTATTAGTGACAAAATAGTGACCAAAATCAACCTTGATCAGTGAAACAATTGTGTAGCACCCAATCCTTCCCTATCCTACACAACATGAAAGCTACATCTTTGTGTCAGCTCTCTAAGTTGGATGGAAGAAGCTTCAGCTAAAATTGATCAGCATGGAATTTTGTAAAATTTAACTATTTTTTGGCCTGGAAATTAAACTGATGTATTACCAGAAAAGTTGATTTTTTGGTAAGTAGTATTTTACTCTATCCTATTTAAAATTATTCAGGGAATCCAATCTGACAAATCAGGCATCTGGAAAATTTTTCTGGAAATTGAAAATGTTTAAGAAATAACTTTTATAGAAACTAAAACTAAACATAATTTTGGATTATTAATTTGAAGTAACATATATCAAGTACTTCATTATCTTTCTCTGACATCAGATTATATTTTTCTTTATTGCTGGAATACAGCTTTGGCTGTCCTTTGTGGCCCTCTCAATCAATTCCATCCTATTTTGTTGGGCAGTATTTGTGTCATGCATTTACATTTTAAAAGTTGTAGTCTAGGCAGTGTGACTTTCAAACAATTGACAAACCTATTCCCATGTCAAACCCTTTGCTTAATCAGCAGTCACTTTATTCCCACTCTTTTCAAAGGCACTCGAACTGCCTGAAAAGCTAAGGGACAATTCAAGTGAGTGTGCTGGGCTGGTCCCCTCCAGTGTCCATCTATTCAAATTCACCCATGTAATCTGGTGAAGAAGGGGTGTGCTTCAACAGCACCATCACAGGAATAAGGAACAGACGTCATAAAATAAAAGAAGAAACGTTTCCTTCCAGAAGGAGGAGTTGATTGTATGTGAGTGTGTGGCAGTTGCAAGGTTGAGAATAAAAACTAAAGTTAGAGAAAGGAAACACTTTACATTAGCAGCACATGGTCTTACAAGACCTTCTTGTTTGGCAAAAAAAAACCCTGAATGGTTTTATTGAGTGTTATGTTGCCCTACCCATCAATTGTTTGACTCTGATGATCATTTTCTACCATGTCGATTTAAATATGCATTGAATATCATTCAGAGTCCTGTCCCTGATGCTTAGGTGCTTAGGCATAAAACTATTAAAATATTATTGATAACAGATGAGTTTTCATTTGTCTGTTGGTTTTACCAGAGAGTATTCGATACTAGCAAGCTTAAGTCCCTTGGACCTCTGAAAAAATACTTTAGTTTTTACTGTGTTTGGGAATTCAGATTTGATCATAAGTAAATATAACAGAAAACTGAAATACAAATAGTTTTAAATATAAATAAAACATTCAATATGATAAATTTGTTTGACTATGTCAATTTCTTAAAAAATTTTTGAATGGATAGGAAGTATAATGTGGAGCTGAAACTTGAGAAAGATGCATGCTTTCATGACAAGTAATTTTGTGACCATTTAAATTTCCAATTTAACAGTGTTTTAAGTAGACTTAATTATAAGATGGCTATGTTAAAAATGTGACTATTGACATATCAGAGAAGTAAATGTTTATGTTAGAGAATACAAAGGGAAGGATGACAGTACTTCTCTTGATGTATTCCCAACCACTAGCTCTGAGAGCCAAATTTAACTGTCACTTCAACATTGTCCACCTTGGGAAAAGCATAATTTTAGAGTTAGACAAACACATTTGAGCTTTATTTGGGTCAGTAGCTGTGTGACCAGGAGAATTTATTTTACAACCTTGGAGCTTCAATTTTCATTATTAATAAATACTATTTCCACCCCCACCCAGGGCTGTCTTGACTTCTACATGGTAGCTATGAGTAGTTTTCCCTTAAATCTTTGTCTAAATATATTAAACACTTGAGAATAAGAATAAAATCATTCATATTTCAAAGGTATTTTATTATGATTAGGTCTGTATATTTTGTCATATTTGATGTACTTATTCTTTCTTAAATATGTCAAGCAGTCAGAACACACACATTTATCAATTAACTTTGATGTAGTATATGAGTATAGTTCATTGCACACCAAACCAATACAATAGTAACATCAAAGATAACTCTTCACAGATCGCCATAGCATATATAATAATGAAAAAGTTTGAAATATCCTGAGAAGTATCAAAATGTGGAAGAGATACAAAGTGAACAAATGCTGTTGGAAAAAAATGGCACCAATGGACTTGCTTGACAAAGGGCTGCTACAAACCTTCAATTTGTGAAAAATGTAGTATCTGCAGCATGAAGTAAAGTGAAGAGTAATGAAATGGGGTATCTGTACAGATATTAAACTGAATTAAATATTTCCATTTGGTTCAATGAAAAAAAAAATGTCACAATGAGAATTTGACTATTTCTCCTGGAGTAACAGATGTACGGGTTTTCATTGTTTCTTGATTAATTTTTGCAAATAGTTTTGCCTGCTACCTTTTAATTTAGGTTGAATTTAAAACTCACTGTTGTTTAGCTTGTGGAGTTTTGGGTTCCTTTGTTCTATATATTAGATGCGGACTCTTTGGAGTAACTTAGCTTCATTTCTGCTCTCTTTTTATTATTACATCTGGGGGTTTTCAAAATGGCTGGAATTCAAATTAAGTTTGGTGTCAGGAAACAGGGAACCCCAGAAGAGACTAAGGGAAAGAGGTACTGGGTACTGCCTTTAGATGAGATTTACACATGAAACAGATTTCAACAAAATGCATGAAATCACAGCAAATTTTTTAAAATTAGGAATTCATTGCCTACTATTTGTTAGGCACTATCTCAGATTCTCAGGGCATGGACAGTTTAGGGAAGTTGACATTACCGAAAAAGATGTTGCTACTATAATAACATTTGAAACTTACACTAATGTGCTTCTAAACATTCCTTTTAATAATCCTTCCACCAGCGGTTCTCAACCCCAGGCAGCAGACTGGTACCTGTGGCCTATTAGGACCTGGGCTGCATAGCAGGAGGTTAGTGGCAGGCGAGCAGCATTACCGCCTGAGCTCCGTCTCCTGTCACATCAGTGGGGCCATAAATTCTCATAGGAGCACGTACCCTATTGTGAACTGTGCATGCAAGGGATCCCGGATGCAAGTTCTTTATGAGAGTCTAATGCCTGATGATTTGAGGTGGAACAGTTTCATCCAGAAACAATCCCCAGCCCCCTACCCACCATCCATGGAAAAATAGTCTTCCAGGAAACCAGTTCTTGGTGCCGAAAAGTTGGGAACCACTGCCTTAGATACATGTCATTCTGACTCATTCCTTTTGACACAACTGTTTTTGATCCCAGAGATTCCTTTTCCCCAAATTCAAGCCATAGTATTTTTCACTTTTTTGTGTGTGTAATTACCCAGTAATTGTTGTCATTGTTGACATTCTCATACTGGGGGCCTCCAGGCAATCCCCGAGCCTTAGCGCTAACCATTCTATCTCTCCCTCTTGTTTCCCTTGCTCCAGGATTGCTCCCTTTCACTCCATCTTTGAGCCTTAATGAGGGCACAGTTTAGGGGAACTAGGAGATTGGATTGCCATCTATGTTTGTTTAAGAACTAGGGATGTCACTTACATTTACCACTCTAATAGTACAAAGCAATATTTTTATCATTTAGATATGTTTCACTCAAATTAAATCTAGATAGTGTAATCAGCATGCCTATATTGTTAAAATAGGATGTAGGAAGTCCACCAAAATGTTCTACTTTAGATTTTCCCAACACAAAGATGAATATGTATGTATTAGTGGATGTTAGATTTTTGTGTGTGAGATTTTGCTGTTTTTTTTAAAGATGTTTTCCTCTTCTTTAGGCCAATAGTATTTTACCAAAATTTAAATACTCAAATATTAAAAGTGATATTCTAGGTCATCTTTCTCTAAGTGATGTAGTTTGCATGTATTAGTACTGCTTTTCAGCTTTTCCTTATGTGGTGTGTGGTGTAAGGTTACAAAAATGCCTTCCAGTTGATTTCTTAGGTAGCAGCAGAATCTGTTTTCTCAAACAGTAGCATGGGGATTCTTGATATACCGCCTTCTAGAGGTACTGAAAGCAACTGGATCAATGTGCTGAAATCTGGATTTATTCACAAGCTCGTTAGAGGCTGAGTCACAGCCATATATGTCAGTTCAAGTCATTGTTTCTTTTGTCTAAATCATTGTTGTTAAGCCACATCCATCTGTATATGTAACGCTAATTTGGTAACAACTTCTTTATACTAAGCCAGAATTCATTTTACCTGCTGGTTTTATTTTAAATGTAGGAACTGTATTAAATAACATTCAAATAAGTAATCGAAATTTAACTGAAAGAATATGGAATGAAAAGTCAAACAGGCATGTTGAGAACAAATTAGAATCTGGCACCTGACAATGATTAACAGGTTGAACAGATTAGACTAGACCTAAATCTCTGTAAATAAAATGAAAGACAGAAAATCTTTTTATTAAACAATTTAATAGGCCTATGAAATTTCAAAAAAAGTTGATTACCCATCCTCAATCAATATTGAGATAGGCTGGAAGATTTTGAACAGGGCATAGAAAAAAGGAAACAAATTTAGTAAACTATCCCCAGACTTCATCTGATTAAAACCAGACATCTAGATATTTAAAAACACCAAATTATTGATGAATATCCATTAAATATGGATATTTGATATCATACATATTACTAATAACTAAAACATGATATTAATAGGTTTCATTTATGAAATCTTTGTGAAAGTGTGTCTATCATTATAGTTAAAAATCAAGAGGTTATTTAAATCTACTGTCTAAATAATTTTGATCAAAATATTTTACATTTTATTCAGTGCCAGCATTCATGTTGTATGGCAGAGTACCCATTTCTTTATTTTATTTTGCCATATGATAAAATAAGCCTGAATTTGTGCAGGCATTTTTCAAGAAACCAGTCTCTTCCAAGAAAGAATTTGGATATCAAAAAGTAGAGATATTAGTGTCATTATATACACAGTTTGCTGAACTCTACAGTAATTTGTAAAATTTGTTTGGACACAACAATTTTAGATTACTTACAACATTAAAAGGTCTATTTTTTATGTTATATTGAATATACAATGGTCCAAAATAGATCCAGACAGACAGCAATTTTGGCTGCCATTTTAAAAACCATAAGTTTTAGCATAATACACTATTCTGTGTATATACAGATGGAAACCCAAACTTTGAAAAGAGAACTTTCTTCAAATACTGGTGCTTTCTTAGATGAGCCAGCTCCTGAAAGAAAACAATTCTCTAATCTTTTATCACCTTGTCTCTTCAATACATTAAGGAGATACATTTGGAATTAGTTGCCAAGGTGAGTGCAAAGAAATCCTATTAATATGTGTAGGCTGCCCATTCCCAGAATAAACCACATTTCTTCAACATATTTCTTTCATGACATTTTACAATATTTTCAAGTTTAGTTGGACATAATTCCAGAGATGTGACAAGCCAATAGGTGAAAAACACACTAAATAAAATAAGCTTGACCTTCAAAACATACAATTCTTCCTCTAAACAAATCTCTGTTATTGGTGATCTGTCTCAAATTATATGTATATAAAATTATCCTGGGTGAGTAACATGACCAAAGCATAGTGTCTGGTTGAGATAAAAGTCTTCTTTGAATATTGTTTGTAACTTGAAGACTTTGCTCACTCGTTGGATAGATTCCATTAAACACAGCCGGGAGCAATATATAATGTGGATTATATGACTTTACCTAATGGACATGCAAATACATATTTTTCACATACAATATACAAACATTTCAGCAGGGCAATTGGATAATGGAGCCAAAAAATCAGAAAACTGGCAAATGTACAATGGATTACTATGGCTTTATTCCACACTTCAAATATAATTAACATTTAATTCATCTGATGCCTTTTTCTAATTGGAGACACATTGGTAGAGGGGCATTTGAGTTCACAAACACGTTCAATTACTTCCATGTTAACCACATTTCACAAACTTCCAACTTGTGAAGTATTTTCTAAAAAAAAAAACTTTATATAGTAGAACTTGCAGATCTGACCAAATGAAATTTTTATCTTTTTTTTTCCTGTGCTTCTCAAATTATGCTCACCTGAAGTCAGATTTCATATTTGTTTCATCCTCATGTGGCAATTTAAACATAATTACAATTGTCACAAATTTAGACGCTAAAAACTTAATTTATTTTGCCAAAGTGTTCTGGGTTAACATAAAACTTTCAATAATGTTCCCTGAATGTTAAAACTAATTACCTTCTATTTGATTATATAAAATAAACTACAGTAAATAATAATAAAAATGTCATGATTTCCATAGCTTTACAGTTTACAAAGGGCATTTATTCATTCACTTAACCAATAAATGTTTGTTGACCAAATACAACGTGTCACGCATTTTTCTAGGCTCAGGAAATAAAATGGAAAAGAGAAAATGTTGGTCTCCGCTCTCATGAAGCTTTCAGTCTGGGCTCATAAAATCCTCTCACTTTCCTGTGAAATGAATACCTCTAAAGTCTCCTACTAACCTCCCACCCCAAAGTAACTACTATCTGAACTTTATGTTATAATTTATGTCATGCAATTGTATTTCTAAACAATACACTTTTCAGCATTGACTGTTTTTGCCTTTATGTAAATGAAATCCTACTACAAGTTTTCATTTGTGGCTTGGTATTTTTTTCATTCATAATTATTTTTAAATATTTTTCCATATTGCTTTACATAGCTATAGTTGTCTGTTTTCACTGCTGCATAATATGAATATACATTAACTTATAAATCAATTCTGTTGCTAGTGGCTATTTGTGAATTCCAAGCGTTCCATGTCTTCACCAACTCTTGAAAGTATTAGATGTAATTCTTTGACAAAATTGTGAATTATAAAGATAGATCATTTATAGTTTTAATTAGCATTCCCATAGTTATGAATGAAGTTAACATTTTAACAAGCTTATTGGTCGTTTGTGTTTTAAGACTTGTCATTTGCCCTATTTTAATGTTTTATTTTCTTTTGATTCATACACATTCTGTAATATACATTTTCTAAATACTTATCTTTTATAAGTAATATGTGTTTTCTAAATATTTTCTCTCAGCTATCACTTGACTTTCCACCATCTTTACTGAAACATATTTCTATAAGTTTTTAATAATCAAAAGTACTTAAAATTAATCTAGTCTCATTTACAGATATTTTATGCATGATTTTATATTGTGCCATGTTTAAGAAATTTTCTTTACCCCATAGTTAAAACAATCTTCTCCTATATTCTGTTTTAAAAGTTTTAAATCCTTAGCCTATCTGAAAAGAGCTTTGTGTGAGTTGCTTTGTGGGTATCCAATCTCCCAATGCAGAATCAGTTGTCCGAGTATGAATTTACTGAATAATTCTGCTTTGCCAGTCCCATTGTATGCCTAATTTCTCATTTTACCCTGTTGGATAAGATAGCACATGCAAAGTTTAATAAAAGGGTTGATAGCAGCATCATTATCATGTTCATGATATCAAAAAGGAGCTTTCATTTATTCGTCATGTACATTTGCTATAGCTTATTTTAGACAACTCGTATATTCAGAAAGTTCCCTTTTATTTTCAGTTTGGCAAAAGTTTTTTTTAACCAACCTCTTTTTCTGTTTATTTTATATATATTCATCGATTTTACAATGTTCAACTTATTCTGTAGTCCTGAGATAAAGTTATTCATGGTTTTCTTCATTTTATATATATAGCAAAATTCAGTTTATTAGTAATTGGTTTAGATTTTTTTTTTTTTTTTTTTTTTTTTTTTTTCTGAGAGACAGAGTCTCGCTCTGTCGCCCAGGCTGCCAGGCTGGAGTGCAGTGGTGCGATCTCGGCTCACTGCAAGCTCCGCCTCCCGAGTTCACGCCATTCTCCTGCCTCAGCCTCCCGAGTAGCTGGGACTACAGGCGCCCACCACCACGCCTGGCTAATTTTTTCTTTTTTTTTTTTTTTTTTTTTTTTTTTTTGTAATTTTAGTAGAGACGGGGTTTCACCGTGTTAGTCAGGATGGTCTCAGTCTCCTGACCTCGTGATCCGCTCGCCTCAGCCTCCCAAAGTGCTGGGATTACAGGAGTGAGCCATTGTGCGCAGCCTAGAATTTTTATATCTGTGTTCATAAATGAGATTATCCTAAAGTTGTTCCTTTCTTGTTTTGTCCTCGGAAATTGAGTTGTGCAGTGTTTTCACTTCTTCTATTCTTGGGAAGAGGTTATATAAGATCAGTATTATGCTTTTTATTTTTAAATTTTGAATGTCTTGAGGACTTACCACTTAAGTTTCGTGAGACTGACCTTTGTTGCCTATGTGGTAATTTCTTCTGATATGTCTTCCAGCTTGGCAATTCTTGTTGTGGATACATGTTCAAATGTGGCTAACAAGTTTTTAATTTTAGTTATTGTATTATTAATTACAACATTTAGTTATTTTTCAAATCTTTTTTGCACTTTCTTCTCCTCTGCAGATACTTTCATTTGCTATTTATTTTTTTGAATCTGGTAAGCATAGTTTTTTATTTTAATTTTTTATTATAGATTCAGGGTACCGTGCAGGTTTGTTACATGGGTACATTGCATAAAAACATAATTGTTTTTAATGTTGTCTGATAAGTCTAATATTTGATATCTTTGCAGATTTGTTTCTGTTATTTTTTCTTCTGACATCTTTCACGTTGTCTTACTTCTTTGTGAGCATGTTATCTTCTGCTGCTTGCTAGTCATTGCCTAGAGAAAATTATTTTCAAGGTTCATCAAGGTCTAAGATAGATGTGACTTCCTTCAGAGAGAGTTTACTTTTGTTTATTCAGTTTCTTGGGGAAGTTAAGTTTTGGGGCAATTACTTGTACAACTTTAGGTAATGTGGTCCATTCAGCTTTAATGTAATTAATGAATACATTCATGTAAGACTAATGTGTAGCAACAAGTTTGCAGAAACTTTTTCCCTTTCTTTCTTTTATTTATTTATTTCTTTATCACTTGTACTCAACCTCAAGACTGCTTTGTATGCCATTCCTCAGTGTTGGGAGGAAAAGGAAAAAGTTTGGATCATGTATAACCTTTTGAGTAGGAGGTTAATTATAAGAAAGTTTTTATAGTATTTCCCCAGCATGGTGCTAAACATGTAAAAGTACTTAACATCATTATGCTGGTAATCCTCAATAAACATTTTTTTTGTAAGCATTCAGGTGCACTACTAAGTTCTACGAAGAGAATACTTTTTGTTCAGAACACTTTCCAACAGATTATTTATTATGAACTGTGAATAAGTTTGCAGTATGTATAAGGCAAGGAATTAGTTGTTTGGACTCAATGATGCATAAGATTAAGACTTTAATAAACTTTCTATTATATTTAGCTGGGGAGCAAAGATATGTTGAAATAGCTGATGGAGCTCATGTATTCCAAGTTTCTGCTTCCTACCCTCACCCCACCTGGCTGTGCCTGGCTCCCAGACACCAAGATTATTTTAATCATTAAAGAAGAAATGTTCAGAAAGTGAACCATATAGGCTCTTTATATACATAAATATAAAGCAAAGTCCTTCTCTGACATCAGGGATGTGGTTCAGCAGAGGTAAAATGGCTTCAGGGTAAGAATGTAAAAAGTTGGCAGTGTGAGAAAGTCTGGCTCTGAAGGCTGGGTTGCCTTGGAAGTGATGAGCTAACATGAAGGGCAAGAGAAAGATCAGGAAGGGATGGTTTGACCTTTGTATCTTTTATATCTGTTCTCATTTTTAATTTAATTCAATCCATGGATAACAAAATTCTGTAAATTTATTTTGTTTGTAAGTATTTTTAAACATTATAGAAGCAGTGCTTTGGGGAGCCAAAGCAGGAGGATTGCTTGAGCCCAGGAGTTCAGTACCAGACTGGGCTACATAGTGAGCTCCATTCTCTACAAAACAAACAAGAAAAATATCACAGAGAATGCTAATTTTCATGTGACCTTCTGTACTCCCAGTCAATTCTAGTGTCCTTTCTGCAAGTAAATCCAGTATAAATTCAGAGTTTATGCAAATATTTGTGTGCGTGTATGTGTGTGTGTGTGTGTGTGTGTGTGTGTGTGATTTTATGTATCTTTAGAAGTAGTATTGCATGTGTATTTCCTGTGTGAGTTAGTTTGTTCAGTGGTGGGGAGAGCAGGGTCAGACTACCTGTGTAACCTCAGGCAAGTTACTTAACTTCTTTATGACCCACCTGTTACTTGGGGATCATAATAGGGCCAATGAAATCAGTGTTGTTCTTTGAAAAGATTAAAAAAACAGAAAAGTTATTTTAAGAGCAAGAAAGAAATAGAAAGTTCAAATATGAGGAAAGAAAACAGGGAATATTTATAGATACGGTCAGATTTAAACATAATAAGATAATGTTGTAAATATAATTTTATGCCATTAAATTGGAGAATTTATGTGAAATGACAAATTTTCCAGAAAAGTAGAAATGACAAAAAATAATTGAGAAGGAAATAAAAGAGGTATGAAAATAAAAAAACAAGTTTTCAATTATATTTAATACATATACCAAAAGGTACCTAAATTATAAAAGAAATGCTTACTTAATTTTTACAAAATGATTATACCCATGAAATTCAGTGACTGAAGAGTATGAACAACCTGAAAACCCTCGCTCTTCCTTCCAATCACCAATCCCCCAAGATAATTTACATCCTGGCTTGTTATGCCAAAGATAAATTTTGCCTGTTTTTCAACTTTACATAGGTGGACTCATACAGTCAGTTCTCATTTTTGGCTGGCTTCTTTTGCTCAACCTTGTTTGTGAGACTCATCTCTGGTGTTGGCTGTAGTTTGGTTTGCCCATGCTCATTACTCTAAAATGTTCTATTCTACGAATACGCAATTTATTTTTTCAACTGTCTATGAACATTTTGCTGATTTTCTGTGTTTTTTCAATACTTCTCTACACATTCTTGTGCATGTTTTTAAGGAAAAAATTTGTGCAATTTTGTAGATGTATAACCACAAATATAATTAAGGGATATATATATATATATATACACACACACACACACACACACAGACATATGTATATATACACATGTGTGTGTGCATATATATATATATATTTCTTCAGCTTGAGTCGTTGTTGGTAAGCCCTCTACCAGAATTGTTGTACCAATTTATACCAACAGCAATAGGTGAAGAATTGTTTACTCTTTGTTTTTATTTTCCCAAGCCTACAATGTAAGCTCTGTGAAGATAGACCTTTTACTCTATTCACTACTATATTTTCAGTCAATTTTTAATTAAGAAAATCAATTGGATATTGGCATGTAAGCATTTATTTTTTTTAACATGGTAGTGAAATCAATTTATTTACCTTTCTTTGAATATCACTTTCTTTTCCACAGCTCTATTTCTTTACCTACAGGATTCCTCTGACAATTGTACTCCCTTCCTTGATCACTCTCAGTCAGGGATATTTCTCCCCAAGAGACATTACAACCCAGCAGACGCAATTACACCACAGTCCTAAAGACTAGCCTTGGTTGCCCAGTTTTGCTGCTCCCAAAAGAATCAATTAATAGGCCAGAGGGGGCTTTAATTTAATACTGCAGCTGCTTTGGGAAATTGTCTATCCATCTATGCATTTATATACACACTTAACAAATATTTATTGAACAATTACTATGTGCCAGGACTGTGCTACGTGAGCAAAATCAGTTCCAGCCTCTGTCCTCATGGGGTTTATGTTTAGTGACATAGACTGATACTTTACAAATAATCAGGGAAATAAATGCAATGCAAAATCACAAATGGGACAAGTCCCACAAAGTAGAGGAATTTAGATCCATGAGGAAAAAATGAAGCTATTTTCTCAGTCAAGAAAGTCATAAAATAATTTTCAGAGAAGTGGCAAGTGAACAGAGGTTTGAAAGTTAAGCACATGGAGAGAAACAGGAAAAGTATTTCAGGTCTGGGGAAACACAAGTACAAAATCCCGTGAAAGGGGAAGATGACCAAAACCAGCAACTATAAGAAAACCAGGGTAATTGACCTGGAGAAAGCCAGGGAACACAGGAACAAACAGCCTGAACAAAAAATTAAATTTTACCTTTTAAAAAAAGTGTATCTTTATGCCTTAGCTGGGTGTGGGGGCACACACCTTATAGTCCTAGCTACTCGGGAGCCTGAAGCAGGAAGATTGCTTCGAGCCTAGGAGTTCAAGGTTGCAGTGAGCTATGATAGTGCCACTGTACTTCAACCTGGGTGACAGAGTAATACCCCGTTTCAAAAAAAAAAAAAGTAAATCTTTATTCTATGTGCAACCAGAAGACACGGAATGTTTTAAAAATGTGTGCTGTTGGGCAGGTCAACATGATGTGGTGCATGATCAGATTTGCATTTAGAAAAGATCACTTTGGCTGAAAGGTTGAGAGTTTGGAAGCAAGAGACAAGGTGGAAGCAGGAAGACAGACTTAGGGGCTTATGGCAGTGGTCCATGAAGGAGGGGCAGTGGGTTATATTTGGGTGGTGGTGATGTGATGAAGATATGCAAAAAACGCGCAAGGGAAATTTGTGGGATGATGTTGGCAAGCCTGATGATGGGTTGTTAAAGTGGGAAAGAATGGAGAGGGGTCAAAGAGAGTATCTGGATTTCTGGCAATGACAACTAGCTGGATGCTCACACCATTCATTGGGAGAAAAATGGTAGAGGAAGATCCTGAGGTCTGGTTTAATCAGGTAGCCATGGGAAACAGGAGGCTGTTCTAGGCAGAGGGAATGACATGACTAAGACAGTGAAGGGTGAAGGGTCATGTGTCTTTAGTGATGATTAGCAAGTAACAAACTTGATCCAAGTGTAAGATTTGTACAGCCAAATGTTGAAATTTAAGGAGCAATGTTAAAGCACATCCCTCACTCCATTAAAAAGTACAACTTGGTTAGGAAATAGAGGAGTCAGACAGAGAACCACATTTACTGTATTAGTGCAAGGGCTGGGTAAAAGTGTTTGGCTTAGAAAAAGCAACCAAAGGGTCATCCTAAGAATTCACCTACAAAATGAATTTGCCCCTTGTTAAAGCTGCAGCCTGTCTGGTGTATGGAAGCCGAGCCTGTTTCGTTAATTTACTATCAGCAAGAAAAGACAGGATATTTCATGCTCCTTGCAGGTAAGCAAATTCTAAGGTTTCCAATTAGATAAGTCATTTTGCATCTTCAGAAAGGAGTGAGAGTATGAAGGAGAGAATCAGAGACTGCCATTCTCAAACTTTTTTTCTTACTTAATTAATATGCCCCCAGGAAACATGGGAGAGGAAGAGGGTATTTTCCTTACAAATAATACTGGCAATGACGTCAGCATGTGAATATTGTAGAGCTAGAAAGAGTTCTAGTTAGGGAACTAGTGTAGAATACAAGTAAGGCCAGATTACTGAGCACTGTAATGCCAGGCTATGATATTAGTGTTTTACTTAGAGGAGACTGAGGAAAAGTTACAGGGTTTTGAATGCGGAAGTGGCAAAGTGAAAGCACTGTAAACAGTAACTTAGATGACCAAGAGGACTTGGCAAATCCTGACCACAGAGGACCCCCAACTTTGATGCTATTATTATGGGCTGATATGGCCTGAATATTGCTGTGACACATTTAGGTTTACTTTGTTTTACTTTTTTAAGGTTTCCAACATATCTTTCACTGCCAGAGTGACCAAAATGTTCTCTAATCACTACAAAAAATATGTGATTTAGTCTAGTAAGGAGATTTATGCTCTAAGCAAATGTAAATAACTACCTTGTAAAGATGTATAATTTTTAAATAAACACCTTTTAAAGGGCACATGTAGTCCCCTATAAAAATAAGCATTCTTCTCTTCTGCTTTTTTTCCCCTTTCTTTTTGAGTGCTATGCTTTTGGCTAACATCTCTGACCATATTAGAGTCTATCCATATAATTTCTTTTTTTGTATTGGCATGCTTTCAAAATTACTCAGTATTGAAAATTTGAAGTCAAGCTTATTATTTCCTCAAAGAGCTTTTTTTTTTTTTTTTTTTTTTGAGACGGAGTCTCACTCTGTCGCCCAGGCTGGAGTGCAGTGGCCGGATCTCAGCTCACTGCAAGCTCCGCCTCCCGGGTTCACGCCATTCTCCTGCCTCAGCCGCCCGAGTAGCTGGGACTACAGGCGCCCGCCACCTCGCCCGGCTAGGTTTTTGTATTTTTTAGTAGAGACAGGGTTTCACAGTGTTAGCCAGGATGGTCTAGATCTCCTGACCTCGTGATCCGCCCGTCTCGGCCTCCCAAAGTGCTGGGATTACAGGCTTGAGCCACCGCGCCCGGCCAAAGAGCTTTATTTCTAAAAGTGAGATAGAGTTGTCAGAAAAAAAATTACTAAATGACTAATCAATGAGTTTTAAAATATGAAATAAAATATTAACTATTGTACTATTTGAATAAAAATCAAGCTTAAATTACATAGAAAGTTAAGCAAGTTGATGAGCTGTATATATTTATTGGTAAAAGTTTTACATATCGGAAGCTCCAAAGCCAATAGAATATTCTTGATTTTTTTTTTGTAAAACTCTGTACTTTTCTGTAATGAATGATTTATTTTTTACTGCTGGCAATTTAGCAATTATTAACTTCTCCATAATTAATGAACAGAAATGGAATCACATGTGGGAGTCTTAATTTTTATTATATGAAGCTTTTCATGTTTTTGAAAATAATTGTCTAATTTTTTCTCCAAGGATTAACGATTAATAGGTAATTTTCGACATTGCTGTGTTTCTATCTCTTGAGATTATTAGATGTGAATAACTTTTTATAAAATAATTCTCTGGGATGAAATTTCTTATTCTTTGTAGCTGAATCAACCTGTCCCAAGAGAGCTGTAAATTTGGGAACTACAAGAACTGAGTCCAGACTTGTTCAGCTTGGAAGTGTTTGCATGTTTACCATTACAGGTGACTTCACCACCTCTTGACCTTCCGTTGAGCCAGTCTGAGCCTGGTGATTTCAACCTGAAAGAGCCTTACCATTTTAGGGTTAGCATTTAAAATGAGGGAAAGAAATATTTTTCTTATATTCTACACATGTAATACAATAAATAGTAACTAAATCAAAGCAAAATGTGAGTGGTGAGTCACATTCAGAGGACCTTCTCTATCTTCTCTGGATGCCCTGATATTCTGGATTTCTTTTGAATTCAATCGTATAATGATGTTAATTCTGAGCGCTTGCATTCTACAATGTAAGTTCCAGCCAGTGACTAGAGTTACAGTTTACTGAAATGATTACTGGTGGCAAAGGCTTCTACTCCTGTTCACTTTTTACAAGGTAGGCTTGATCAGTGATTAGTGCTATTCCTGCCAAAAATGTGGACAATTAGGAGATAAGTAAAGGAGTCAGCTGTAAGCACAACTACCAAATAGTGAGGTCACAGCTGAATTATTGTTGATTCCACTTTCCCTGTGTAGATGTTTTAAAGGCATCGTACTGTGTTTCAGGGTAACATATAGAGCCTATAACTTGAAGAACAACTTGTTTGCTTGTTAGTTGTTTCCTAGGAGTTACATTTTATTGTTGGAATAGGCTACAGCAATTTGAAGAGCATTATTACTTAGCCAATTTAATCTGCATTTGGCTAGAACACACTTCAAGTTCTGTGGATAGAATCCAATTGTTAGGCAAATTTAGATTGCTGCCTTAGTATAGTTGAGGTAAAGTTGTACAAAAAAGGAGATAGCAGCTGTTTAGATGAAATAAGAATTTAACTGGATTTGAACCATGTTGAAGGCCAGACAAGTTTAGGCAAAAGCACACTTTTGAACACTATTTCTACAATATTAAAACTTGCGAATGCATTGATATACATCCGTGTATTCTTGGAGTATCTAAAACCCTAACAAAGCCCTGTTAATGCCCATATTACAGTTCCAAATAGAATTGAGCTGACAATAATGTAAAACAAGTAAACAAGATTTCTTAACTAAGAAATAAAATATAGGGGAAGTAATCTGCAATGAATTATTAGCTATGACAATAACAACAAAAGCAAAGATAATTATTATAAAGACAATACTATGTATCCTATTTAATAGAATATTTCTATTCCTGTATTTCTTTGAGACTTTTCAAAGACATCTATACCTGAAAAGAAAGAGCAAGAATAGTTTCCAGAGTCTCTATTCAAAGCTTCTTTGAAGAGCTCAACAATTGCTTGTATGTTACTTTTTCTTTATATAGCAAAGATGGAAGCAAAAAACAAATTACAAAAGTAAAATATTAAAATGTCTCCACTGAAAAGAATTGGAAAACTTTTCAAAATAATTTGAGTTTTGCCTGAGCTCACACCTCCCCTGATTATATCAATATTTTGGGGGTGTGTGTGTATGTGTGTATGTATGTGTGTGTGTGACTTTTGAGTTCTTATAGCCTTAGGAAACCTTTGAAATTGCATTTAGGAAAATGGGAAATTTTAGTGGAGATTTTAATTCAATTTAACAAATTTGCAGAATCTGCATAATGTGCAAATCCATATATTCCAGGATTGTCTTTTCATCATAATGTATTAAAATTTCTAAATAGATTTCTTAGAGATTAAAATTTCATTTAGAAATACTTGGTTTAACACCCTAGGTAAAGATATCTGAAATTCTGTAAAATTCAATAAATAAGCATTTTCGTCATCCTCCACTATGTTCATAAAATTTATAGCAAGAGATGCCCAGAATAATATTTGCAGAAAATAGGCTGAAATGTATTATGTAGAAAATTATGATATTATGCTAAACAGGAACATTCAGGATGAAAGAATTAGAAATTTCTTTTAAACATTATGATGAAATTGATCCCTTATCTCAACTTTTTAGATACATGAAATAGTATATATATAAATGAAGAAACTTTTCTTTTTCCTCCTCATTTTTAAGTTATTATTCCTTTTAGTGATGGTGGAAGCTGCATTTTCTTTTTTGCTAGTTGGCATTCCTGTGAAAGCAGATTTTATTGGGACATTTATGCCCCACAGAGATTCATTAAACTTGGTTCTAGAACACCCAGTTTCACAGCATCGAGTACTCTAGGGCCCTTCCCACAATTTGTTAATTCTTAAGATTATTTTCCCTTGAAAATTACTATCTTTATCAAGGTAATAAATATGCAGTTTACTTTTGCAAAGTCGAATCCTAGTCCTCTGAGACCAGCACTTTCCTTTTTAATTCCTTCTTAACTCTAAACCATATGCTATGGTCTCTGACTTATAAACTCTAGAAATTGCCCTTTGACAATGATGGACATGTACTTGGGAACCACTTTCCTGTCAATTGCTCTTCCTCACCTATCCAGCAGTTTAGAACTTATAGCATAATCTTTATCTAAACCTGTAGGTCAGCAAATGCTGTGAAGTGATTAATTAGCTATTATTCATTATGGACCCAGGTTACATGCTATGATTTTATTGCCTTTTAAAAATACAACTTTCTTCCTTGAGTTCAATAATTATTTCACTCTATATCAGTTTAGTTTTCTTTGTACCTCTTTGCTCAGTTTTGTTCAAATACTACTACTTATCTTACATTTGCCCCAAAATAGTTTTTCCGTTTGTTTATAAAATTTTAAACTATCTTAGAGATGTCTCTCCTACAGCCTGGCTTCTTCCTCCTCTGATTTGGTTACTCTCTGAACAGTGTGAAGCTGTTACTTTGTTCTGCTACATTTTTGATTGCTGCTTCCACAGATAGTGTGCATATAAGATGCATTTTTTAAGATCTTGAATATCTGAAAATGAATATATTCTACCTCATATTTGAATTGTAACAATGATTTCATTCAAAAGGTTTTTTTGTTGTTGTTGTTATTTACTGAGTTCCTACTGTGTACCATGCACTATTCTAGGAACCGAAGATACGAGATGAAGTAGGACAAAATGAAAACAAACTAGGTTCTTATCTAAAAAGAGCTTTTATTTTGGGGGTAGAGGAATATAGATAAATAACAACAACAACATGTCATTCATGTGTCATATATATGTAGATGTATGTCAACATATCTATCTGCACACATACACATACATGTATATAAAGAAAAAGTATGGTAAGGTAGTTAGAGAGTGATGTTGGAGTGTTATTTTCTATAGAAAAATCTCAGAAGGTCTAGAAAATCTGAGCAGAGCTCAAAGATAAACGAAAGATTGAACCATGTTTGTATCTCAGGGGAGAGCATTCCAGACAGAGTGAAAAACACCTGACTTCTGCTCCTCTTAGAGAAGACCTCCCATAAATCTTGGGCCTGTAACTTTTGCCTCAGACTCTGTTTTAGGGAATGCAGATTAATGACAATTAGACATACATTTTAATGCTGGAAATAATCTTTCCTCAGAACTTTAAAATGATTGCTTCGCCAGGCACAGTGGCTCACGCCTGTAATCCCAGCACTTTGGGAGGCCAAGGCAGGCGGGTCACCAGGTCAGGAGATCAAGACTATCCTGGCTAACACAGCGAAACCCCGTCTCTACTAAAAATACAAAAAATTAGCTGGGCATGGTGGTGGGCGCCTGTAGTCCCAGCTACTTGGGAGACTGAGGCAGGAGAATGGCGTGAACCCGGGAGGCGAGCTTGCAGTGAGCCGAGGTCGGGTCACTGCACTCCAGCCTAGGTGACAGAGCGAGACTCCATCTCCCCCCCAAAAAAAGAAGAAAAAGAAAAATGATTGCTTCACTGTTTCTTATCATTCATTGAGATGTGTAAGATTTAGAGAAGAAAGAAAAGCAAATACAAGATGTTTCTTATTGAGCACACCATGGGTGCTCAAGCAAATAGAGTAGCTCAGTCAGATGGAACATCACTACAGAGATGGAAATGGAACTGCTAAATCTTAGTATTATTCATTGGAGGAGGATGTCTCCTTCCTGTCTTCCATCTCTCAAATTTCAGCCAACAGATGTCAATTCTGGTTCTTTAAGACTGAAATAAAAATACTTTCTTAAATTCCATTGTGTGAATGTTATTCTTTGCATGTACTTAAAACTCATTACCAATATAAAATGATGAACATTTTTAGCACTCACAAAAATTTCCCCTCGCCGTTTTGTAATCCCAACCTTCCTGTACTTTCCTATCTTTCTACTCTCCCTGGCAATCACTAATCTGCCTTCTATCACTGTAGATTAATTTGCATTGTTTAGACATTTATATTAATGAAGGGTAGTGTGAACCCTTTTTGGGAGGTGTGGCATCTTTTATGTAGCATAATTATTTTGAGATTCAACTATATTTCAGGCATCAATAGGACATTATTTTTATTACTGAGTAGTACTCTATTGTAAAGTAGGCCACAACTTGTTTATCCATTTGCCTGTTGATGGTTTTTGGGTTTGCTCCCAGTTTAGGACTTACACAAATAAACACTTCCAATGAACATTTATGTACAGATGTTTTCATTATTTTGAGTAAATATTAGGAGTGGAATGGCTAATAAGTGTCAGTCTAGTTTAAAAGACTGTCAAAATGTTTGCCAAAATTGTTGTACCATTTTATATTCCCATCAACGGTGTATGAGAATTCCACATTCTTGCCAACACTTTGTATGAGCTGTCTTTTAAAATTTTAGACAATTTAATATGTGCACCACAGTATCTTATTGTCGTTCCATAATGCCTGATATTGTTTAGCATCTTTTTATGTGTGTACGTGCCATTGGTACACCTTTGGTAAAGTAGATATTCAATTTATTTTGCCTCTTTTGTTTTTCTTACTTTCTCATTATTACATTTTAATAGTATTTTTTTACATATTCAGGGTACAATTCTATTATATATGAGATTTGCAAATATTTTCTCCTTGTCTGTGTTTTCTCATTAATTCTCTTAACACACCATTTCAAATAGCAGATGATCTTTATTTTGATGTAGTCCAATTTATGAATTATTTTTGTGTATTTTGCCTTTGGTGTTCTAGCTAAAAAAGCTTTGATTGAAGATTACAAAGTTTTTGTCCTACATTTTCTTCTAGAAGTTGATGGTTTTTATGCTTTATTTTATATTTAAGTCAATGATCCTATAAATCAGTGGTCCCCAATCCTTTTGCCACCAGGGTCCAGTTTTGTGGGAGACAATTTTTCCACGGGGGTGGGCCATGGCATGGAGCAAGTGGATGAAACTGTTCCACCTCAGATCATCAGGCGTTAGTTAGATTCTCTTGAGGACTGCGCAACCTAGATCCCTCACATTTGCAATAGGCAGTTCACAACAAGGTTTGTCCTCCTATGAGAATCTAATGCCACGCTGATCTGACAGGAGGAACTCAAGCTTTAATGCTTGCTTGCCCAATGCTCACCTCCTGCTGTGAGGCCCTGTTCCTAACAGGCCAAAGACCCGTACTGGTCCACAGCCCCAGGGTTGGGGACCCCTGCTATAAGTGGCAGAACTTTAACTCAAGTAAGTGCCATGCATACCTGGTTCCAGGGGCTTCAATAATGTAATCAAGACATTTCTCCCTCTTTCTGTTGACATTTTCTTGTGTTTTAGTTTTATTTCCTTCTTAAGATGACTTTCTCTCTATGCAGCAGGAGACTATGCTACAAAGAACACACTTCACATTGTCCTTACATGCCACAGTGGAAGAAAAAGGAGGTGTCCTCTTGATGATTCCAAAAGAAAACTGCTAGATCAGTTGCTATGGTCCCAAGATAGGATATTTTGGTGGAGCTGTGTATCATGTCCACCTCTAGGCCTGGGGCTAGGAGGTCGGGTCAGGCCCAGTTGGTGCCCATGGAAATGGTTCTAAAAGAAAACAGGAGCTAAAGAGGAGAGCTGCTGAACAACCCATCAAAAAATGGCCACTGCATACATACCTGCCATTCCCTGCAATTTTTATAAGCAATTATTTGGGTGAGAAGTGAGTGTAAATTCAGCTGTCATTTACCTTCCTTTTTAGTGTTGGTACAACAAGCCATGCATTTGATATTTTGTGGATTACTTCCATTATAGTTATTTCCGTGTATTAGGTACCAATTTGGAGTATCATCTGGAGAAATAAACTATTATTGCACTCTATACTTAAATTAAATATTCTTAGGAAAGAGAAATATACAGGGAAAGAAGAGACTCGGATAGAAATGCAAGAATAGAGAAAATGGGACATGGATATACTGAGGGAAATGGTCCAATAGAAAGAACACCTGTGAGAAGTACTGAACTACATAGTTCATATTACACATACCTCCAGGAAATAACTACTGATATAAGAACAAATCATTAAAATAATATTTTCTAATACTGAGTATTTTCTGCTTTCTTAAATCAGAAGTGGGGTTTGTAGGAGGTGGGATGTTGTACATACAGGCCACAACTTGCTTATCTATTTATCTGTTGATGGGTTTTGGGGTATTAACAAAAAGTATCAATACAGGATAATGGGCACTTTAGGTGATCATCATTGATTTCTCCATTTGGTCTGAGGAAAATTTTGCCTACTTTTTTTTTTTTTTTTTGTCAAAGGCTTCACTTTTCTTGTTCTGTTCAATTCTGTGGTTTACTAAATGGGTAAATACCTATTTATAGATTCTAAAGAGTTTTCTAAAATTCATTTGAAAACATTCTGAAAGCTGAGAATTTTTCCAAGGAATCTTTGTTTATGCTTTAGAGCTGCCCTGTCAAATATGGTACCCACTAGCAACATGTGACTCCTGATGATTTGAAATGGGGCTAGACCCAAGTGAGATGTGCTGTCAGTGTAAAATCCACATCAGATTTTGAAGACTTAGTATGAAATAAAATTCAAAATAACTTATTAATAACTTTTAAATTGGTTGCACATTGAAATAATATTTTGCATATACTTTACATATATATTTACGTATAGAGACAATTTATCTTCATATAAAATATTTATTGATTACAAATGAAAAATGTTGACTTTTTGGTGGAGAAATCCAGCACAAACTTGATTATATGACTCCCGCTATGAAGTCATCAGAAGAGCACAGCATTATATCTGTGATGTATGTATGACCTAACTCTGCATCTGAGGAAATATCAGATAGAAATAGGTGAAACCCATTCATCAGAAAGACATGATTATACTGTTTAAAACTCTCAATGCCATGAAAAACAGGGAAAAAGAGAGGAACTGTTTCAGATCAAAGGAAATTAAGAGACATGACTACTAATGCAAGGGGAGATCCTGTATTAGATCTAGGACTAGAAAGTTAAAAAAGATGTATTAGGAGGACAGCTGAGAAAGTTGAATGGATCATAGCATCTGTAGATTGACATTAGTGTTGTGTCAATGTTGATATCCTGATATGAATGATTATATTCTGGTTAGGTAGAGCCTGGTTTTAGTATCCCTGTTTTTTCTGTTACTTACGCTAAAATGGTTTGGAAAAATAACATGTCTAATAATTAATATTTAGTACATAACTTTTAATATAGGTGAGAGAGTGCAAATTTGGTGAGAGACTTACAATTAGGGAATTTGAGTGAAGTAAATATGAAAATTCATTATCATTTTCTTGGAACTTTTCTGTAAATTTGAAATTCAAAATAAGTTATAAAAACTTATTGGTCAACCTAAAATGGAACAGAAATAATAGCAATAAGGTAATTAGTAAGCAGACTGAGGAAAAAGATATTTAGAGCTTCACGAGGTAACGTTGTGGAGAGGAAGGGTGAAGTCTTCAGGCACTGGGTTATGGAACTAGATTCTGAAGTGTGGATAGGATTTTGATGACAAGCAGATCATGGAGAGAAGGAGGAAGGGCATTCTAGTTCAGAGAAACAATAAGAACAAAGGATTTGGGATGGAAATAAAGATGATGTGCTTGGCAAATAATAAATAGACCTGTTTGGCCAGAATGGAGGAGTCTTGTTGAGAAATAGTGGGAGATGGGTGGGAGATGTGGAAGGAGTCCAGGGTATAGAAGATGCATCAATATAAAGCAGAACGAATTAGGGTTTGATCTCAGTTTCAAAGGAATTTAGAGACCAAAAGTTCAAGCAAACCAAAACAGAAAATTATGACTTTGTTTTTTACTTTGTTTATCGAGATTTTTTTGTTTGTTTGTTTTAAAGCAACTTTACTCCAGAAAATGTGTCCATTCAAACTTTATATTATTGGCTTAATGTTACTCTAAAACAAACTCATTGTTTTGGGAAGACTTCATTTATTTATTAAATAAATATGCACTATTTATAGTTTCTTGAACACTTTCAAACCCAAATCCATCTAAGATCTCTGCTCTGCACTTGCTCTTCCCTCTACAAAATCTTCTTTCCCTAGATAATCATATTTTATTGATTTTGATTTTGATTTTAAAGGAGTAGCTTTGGTTTTAATTTTAGAACCTTTATTAAGAATGCTTAACTTTTTTTTTTTTTTTTTTTTTAAATGACAACTAGTGTTTTCTCAAAGCTAGTTAGGGATGATCCTCGGAAAATGGCAAAGGCCTTCCCAAGTATTTTAATAAAAAGGTGTTTATTCTCTATCATTTCCCTCACCTGCCACCATCCCTAGGGAAGCCAGATGGTGATGGGTGAGGTCAGATAGGGTAGGTCTTGGCTAATAATCAAACAGTAAGAGAGCTTTTATTTTGGGCAGTTCATTCACAAAATTGTATTTACCAATATAATTTTCAGTTTTTATTGGCTTATGATTTTACATGTAGTTATTTAAAGAATATAGGATCTAAGAAATGTTATGAAATAATGTCTCAAACTTGCTTTTTTATTCTTTTTACAAATAGCTAAAATTTATTTTGATAGTACTTATTGAGCAACTATTTGTTTTCTCTTTGATTTCTGAGGCCATTATCATTCTCTACTACATTATTATGTATACTGCCTTCTTTCTGAATTATTGTTCTTTTCCATTGATCTATCTCACAAATATTATATCACCATACTATATACTGATAAAATTTATAATGTATTTTATTTCTGAGCACCTAAGTTCCTTTCATTATTCTTTCCCCATATTCTCACATGTTTGCTTATACAAAAGAACTTTAGCATCAATTTCTTGAGTTTCAGAAAAAAAGTAGATTTTATGGGAATTATATTTGCTATAAACCAACTTGGAAATAACAAAAGAAAATCTGTATTTTTAAGTAGTCTTTCCACTTAGGATTAAGTACCTTCCAAAGAAATGTGCCTGCATGGAATTTGGAAGGTAGAAGTGAGATGGAGGCTCTTCTTTCTGTGATAGTGACAGTTGATGGACAGGTTCTCGCAGATGCCAGTTTTTCAGAGGCCAGACCAGGCTGCACGTGCTACTCTCTGGTGGAATGGGTAGCTGTGATAACAGTGCCAGTTTCCAGATGTTTCCTGACCTCAGAATGTTTCAAAAGTAATGAAGACCTAAACAGTTTTCTATTTGGATAGCAGTTGCATGGCACGGGCTTGCCGCCTGGTGGCAGTCCCATGACATTCACTCTTTCATTAATTAGAGTAAAATTTAAGTGCCCAATTCATTTTTTGTGTGAAATACCTAGGGTGATTTCTAGTTCCTGCACTGAAACTTAGTCCTATAAAATAGACTCACAAGGATTGAAACCTAGAGTTATTATCTCACCAGGTTGGGCTTGAAGTTAATAATGATCTCATTGCCAGTAGAAAAAGATGGTCAACTGAAAAAATAGAAGAACTATCTCTTATTCTTCTTTTTTACCTGAGGCTGCCTGGAAGAAATGGGATGTTTAAGGTAAGAGACTGGCAGATAATGTAGCTGCTGTCATAAACTACTGTGATGGGACTAAGGAACACCTACCCGCACTGTGGGTAATTTGGCCACTTCCAGAACTAACGAGGAGCTAAAGAAAGATAATGAAGTGCTCCAGAATTTAAGTTTTCATCTCATGGTATGATCTGAGGACCTGAGACCTTCTATGACCACTCAAAGAATCTCTTATCTTGTATGCCCAGAGTTGATGTAATTAAAAACGTGACAGAGTCTAATCTTGCAACTTACTTTACTCCCACACAGGTTGAATTCACAGCTTCACCAGATCTCTTATGTGAAACTTGGGGAATTAATTAGGATAAAGTGTGACTTTAAGAATGAGATAGGGACAATTGGTAGATTTGGATGACTCTGTGTTCTAGAAATGATCAAGTCCCAATGAGCTTCTTTGTCATCAGTAGTCCTTTCTCATAAATGAAGCTAGTACTGTTTCACATGAAGATCCTGCAAGGTCTTTACCTGAGAGAGTCACCTACAAAGTGATGTTAATTCTCTTCATGTGCACCTCTCATTGCCATCAGACCCTTATTAGAGTCAGAATCCAACATATCCCAGAAGAACAATTACACAGTTGGAGATATAAGAAAGTAGCTTCACACCAAAAGGAATTTTAAGGTCTTGCTAATTTACCTGGATAGAAATTTGAGAAATATATATGTGAGTGAATTCTAAGCGATCTGATGAAGAAGGAAGAAACTTACTAGTGTGAGACTAATGTATGTATATGGGTATACTTACAAAAGGTGTGAATTTAGTTTGTGAGCTTCAGCATCTGAGACTGGCATTGAAAATCTAATTGATTGCATAACAGAAATATTCATGATGGACTTCATTAAATTAAATGGGGGTGTTGGACTTGTCTGGTATAATAGAAAGTGTAGTAGCCACTATTTGTTGACAAATATTTCATCTTCTCCTGGGAGTACTGCAGAATTGCACTTCCAGGCTCCCTTTTTAGTTAGTGGAGGGTATGTGACTATTTCAGTTCAATGAGCTGTAATAGTACCTGACACACATTATTAAATGCCAGGGCATTTAATTGTTTACACTGCATTCACACAGCATTGCTTCCCTCTGATACAGTGACAGGCAATATCCAGGATAGTGGCTGTTTCATCAGCTTGGTTTATTGAAAGACTCCAGTAGTAGAAACCCCTTCCTGACCTGCAGTGAACAAGTGGTGTGAGTGAAACAGAAACTTATAATGTTTTTAACTACTGGGACTACAGAATGGTTATTGTATAATAATCTATTGTGACTTACACCTAGAGGAAGTAAAACATTCAGAGTTTATCATATGTTGTCCATAAATCCACCCACATCACTCTACACCCCAGGAAGTTGCCAAAAATACTTCATCACCAAAGCATTAAGAAATAAATATATTGGTGAGAGAGGCATGAAATCCCTTGGGAAGTCTATTGTGGCTGCCCTCTGAAAGCTGGAGATGACAGTGGAAGACCTCATGATTGAAGTAGGCTGCCTAATTTCAATGGGATGATGGAATTCCAGGGATACAGAATTATATTTCAGGACTTAAGCACCAGGTGCAAAATGCACATAGATGCCATAATGAGCAGTAGGGCCAAAGCATTAATTGGAATGATTTGACCCTCAAGAATCACAGTCTCCCTAGGACTCACATACATCTACATAAGCAGCCTACTGAATCTTATCTAATATATATTTCCAAAAATGAAACTCTAAATGTGGGAAATAGAAACCTGAGTAAGTCGCAATAATGAAGAATCATAGTTCCTCATCCAATTCCCTGACCTGAGTTTGTTCCCAGACTCAAAATCCCTAAAAGTATTAGAGATGTTGGGTTATATAAAGAAAAGTCATTGCATTACAGTCAAGTCCTGATGCATGGCTACTAATGTCACAAATTTTTATGAAAAAGTAATCTATTATTTGTCATGTTGTTATTAGTGAGTGTGCATACTGTCCACATAAGTCTGTCTTCTGCTTTCTGAGGTTGCTGCAGGTCATTTAGACTTTTCAGGTTCAGTTGTTTTTAGTGCTCATCAGATATCTTCCACTGTGGGAAACTGTAATGTATTAGTTATTGTTGTATTTCTTGGACTCATCTACATAGGATGAGTGCTAAGAGATTTAGTTTAAAAAAGACTGATTTTTAAGTACATCAAGAACATTCTTCCTCTTTCTTAAGCTTCTCATGTCTATGTGATTTGCATAAGGTAATGATTCTAACATTTTTTAAAAAATTAGAAAGTCTACTGGATATCTCTTAAAGTTGGCTTATTTAGTATGAGGTAATCTAGGTCAATAAGAACCGAACTAGATCTCCTAAGATTGGTTAGGACTATCAGATAATTTCATAAATAAATTCATCCTTAATCCTGAGATAATTGTGAATCCCAAGTTTCATCCTAAGAAAAAAAAATATAATGTAGTGGAGTTGGCTTTGTGTTTTGAAGGACAAAGGAGCACAATGAAATTTCCTGTGACCTGTTGAAGTCCATAGAATTTTACATACAAAGTTCATCTTGTAATGACATTTCATTCTACTCACAATAAATTACACCTGTAACTAACATCTATAACCAATCTCTCTTCTCTCCCTTTAAAAAATACTCTCTATTTCTGTTATAAAAATAATGATCATGATTTCTGAGCTGTAGCCTAAAATGGAACAAAATATTTGAAATCCGAGGTGTTTTAAATTTTATAATTCACTTACAACTTCAGTCTTGCACTACATAAGCATGTACAATTTACAAGAATATTCATACCTAAAATATTTTCAACTTGTTGTATTTCCATTCAAAATGTTGACATTTTGAATTTGAATAAAAGAAGCCAGTCAAAATCATTTGGTATCTTGATTTCAGTCAATGACACCCAGCCACACAAATATAGAATTAATGTTGATTAAAACTAGGTTTTTGAGTGGATATCATGCATGAGAAAATTAAAAAATAAATATTGGCTCAGAATATTTTCACTGTTATGAAATTTCTTCCACTTTGGCCTAGTTTTGGCCTACAAGTTTGTGTATAAAAAGATACTGTGTTCATAATAATAACCATAATGTAAACCAAAGACTCAATTCGCATTCTATAATCAATGTTGAGCTTAAGGCATTCAAGAATATTCAAAAGAAGAATCTTTCATCTTCATTTATCTTAGAGCCATTTTTATTGATAATTAAGTCCTTTCTGTCAGAAAATAAACATTTAAAACAGTTTTAAGTATTTTTTAAAATTTTGCCAATCTTTACAGAGAAGATTGGTTTTGGAAAATGAATCTTATATTTGCCAGCAATATATGTCAGAATTGTTAAAAACTCAGCAATTATAGTCAATGTATTTCCTATGAATTTAGACAACTCCTACTTTTGAATGATCATCTTAGATGACTTGGTCCTTTAGTTATTTTATATGACTGAAGACTGTGTGTACTTATCTGCACTTAGTGATTGCAAATCCGGAATGTACTAGGATAGGGAAAGAATTTTTAATCTACTTTAGACTGAATTATGGAAGGTAAGGTTAGTAAAATACGCTCTAGGTCTGGAGTACTGGGTGTGTTCCTGTCCACTTGTCACAGTAGGTTTGAATACATGAAGGTCAGTGGTTAACAACAAAGATCAACAGAGAACATGTGAAAGATTGGAGGATAGCAATATGAGAAACTGGATGATAAAATAGGGCTTGAACAGACTCAGCAAGTATTACAAATTTTAGCAACTAAGGCACACTGATACCTCCATTTTCAATAAACAAGCTTCGTGACTTTAAAGATATTTATATTTATACCATTATTTATTTGTTTATTATGTTGTTAATGTATGTAATTTATATTTGTAACAAGATCATTGAATCTGCACATTGTGCACAAGTTCACATTTAAAACCATCGAAACTCATAATAATAAAAAAAAAATCTGTCATACAAGTGAAGCATTCCAACCACAACGAAGATTAAGGTAGGAAGAGAAACCACTCTTTATATGCTGCTTCAGATACCTCAGAAAGGTCCCAGAGATTGCAGGGAGCATCTCCCTTTTTTAATGAAATGTAAGCACAAAAGTTTGAGATGGTCTGGGACAAAGGTAACAGTCAATGGGAGAGTCTTCTAGACTTGTTTTCCACGTTGAGAACAAGTCCAATTAAAAAAAAAAAAAAAAAAGGAGAAAGAGCTTAGTTTCCTTAAGCTTTTCCATGCAAACCCGAACCCAGTATGACATGAGAGCCAAGCAATCTGTTGACTTATTGATGGGAAGCATTTCAGGACCAGTTACCCCGTTTTCAGACTGAGTCATCTGCTCTGTAGTAATCCATGGTATTAGCTCCACATGTGTACACAGGATGCTGCCATTGCGTCATTGTGAGGACACAGATGGCAGCACCAGTCATATACTTCCCGGGGGCACTTCAAAATGTCAAAGACAATTTCGATTGCCAATTTTGATTTGTCTTTTTTTTTTGAAGGAGTCTCGCTCTGTCGCCCAGGCTGGAGTTCAGTGGTGCGATCTTGGCTCACTGCTTCCTCCGCTCC
This sequence comes from Rhinopithecus bieti, assembly GCF_001698545.2. Lineage (NCBI taxonomy): Eukaryota > Metazoa > Chordata > Mammalia > Primates > Cercopithecidae > Rhinopithecus > Rhinopithecus bieti. The sequence goes on from NW_016819911.1 coordinate 839,502, forward strand.
CCAGGTTGAAGCAATTCTCCTGCTTCAGCCTCCCAAGTAGCTGGGATTACAGGCATGCACCACCATGCCTGGGTAATTTTTGTATTTTTAGTAGAGACGGCGTTTCACCGTGTTGGTCAGGCTGGTCTCAAACTCCTGACCTCATGATCTACCTGTCTCGGCCTCCCAAAGTGCTGGGATTACAGGCGTGAGCCACCGTGTCCGGCCCATGGTTGTTTTTAGTAGTTGCTAATAGGTTTCTGATAGACTGAATCAAATTAATGTGTTAATTCAGGAGACTATTAAGATAGACCATTTCTTGCATCTACTCATTCTTCCCCAAAGTCAAATGAATAAATTAAAAATGTTAGCAATAGTAATATTTGTTCTGATCAGTTTTAAAGGGTCAGACCTTACATATCAGGGATGATTCTTCATTGTTAGAAGCTAAACTTTTAATTGCCCTGGAGCTGTTCATATTTTCTATGGGTGGTCAATACAGTTTGGCAATACAATTCTGCTGAGATTATGGAAGCGGCTGCTTCATCGTCGTCTTCTTTATTCTCAGGCGTGCTGCTCTCTTGTGGGCCCTAGATGGGTATGTTATTCAAAAGAGTTCTTGTTTTCCTCTGAGATAACCCAAATTTATAAAGAAAAAGGGAAAACGATAGTAAAGTGGTTTTGAGCACCAGTTCAAGCACATTTATAAACTGACACATTGTTACTGTTAGTGTGTGTAAGGCAATTTGCAAAGGACTTGAGTCAGCTCTACCTTATCACTTATTAACTACGCAATGCAAACAACTTCCCTGTCCACTAGCTTCATCTTTTAAAAGGGGATAACTATATACCAACCTCTTTGTTTGCTTTTTTTTTTTTTGTTTGCTTTTTTTGTTTTGTTTTGTTTTGTTTTTTATTATACTTTAAGTTCTAGGGTACATGTGCATAACGTGCAGGTTTGTTACATATGTATACTTGTGCCACGTTGGTGTGCTGCACCCATCAACTCGTCAGCACCCATCAATTCGTCATTTATATCAGGCTATATACCAACCTCTTAAATTTAAATGAAATGACACGTAAAATACCTATCATTGATTCTGGCAGATAACAAACACACAATAGATATTAAATATTATCACTAGTAAGTATAAAAGTATGAAATTAAAGGTTGTATTTGTTTGTTAATAGGTATCCAATATTAATTAGTGTTAATTAGTATCCAGTGGTATAGGAAGATTCTGTGGCAAGTATTATTGTTCTCTGATATTTGATGATCCTCCCCAGGGGAAGATTATATTTCCATGACCCACTGACATCAGACTTGGCCATGCGTTTCTCTTTGGCCAACGAAAATGGGCTGAAGTAATGTGTGTTACTTCTGAGCATGAAGTTTAAGAGCCAATATGTGGCTCACCATTTATTCTTTTCCCTATGCCATGATCATCAGAAAAATGTAGACAGAGGCTGCTTTATCAGCCTGGATTTTGAAATGAAGACAACAAGGACAGAAAATGCAGTCCATCTGTGTAACAAGTTCCATGAGCAAGAAATAAACCCTTTTTGCAGTGACCGAGATTTTGAGATCATTTGTTATTTCACCAAAACCTGCATTTTAAAACATTTTTGTTGTATAAGTTAATATCAACATTTCTCCCAACCCTAACCCCGCCAAAAGGAATTATTTTACTTAGGACCCAATGACTAAGCCATTCCCAAAACAAACATAGAGAAGGCTGCTCAGTTTAGTATCTGTCTTTTCCAGTGGAAGGAATAGTTCATTCCAGAGAACGAATTTTAGGTTTGGCACTAACCCGAAAGCATTTTGTGGGCTCCTGGAGCTTTGCTTTCAAGAGAATTGCAATTGTGGGTACTGATCCTTCACAACTCTGCATAGCAGGCAATTACTACTAGTGTTTCTCAAATGGTCCCTTTCCAAAAACAACTTATGAATATAAAAATCAAAAGCTAAAGTTTCATTGTTCTTTAGTTGGAATAAATCCCAGACAACTGTATTGAATTTATTCATAATACATGAAAAGACTTAAGAAAATCTCAGTGGGAGTAGGAAGAGAAGGTAGGAAATTGGCATGATAATGAAAATGAAACTCTACACAATCATAAGGCAAAGAAGAAGCAAGGTCAAAGTTTTTTTAATTAGAAATTTTATACCTTTGAAAATTAGACTTATTTACTTATAGTATTACATGTGTTTGACCATTAAATGTCTATTTGAGTTCCAAAATGTTAATTTCAAGGATGTTAGCTACCAGGTTTTTCATGATAAGGCTTTCAACATTTTTTTTTAGTTGGGGTCTGGGTATAAGTAGAGCTTCAGGTGGAGTTCTCCTGGTGCAGGTTATGGATAATGGTAGGCATGATCTTGGAGATTTGCACGAAAAGAGATCATACGTTAAATGTACCCAGGAAATTTGCTCTTTAATGTTTTATTGTGGATAGGTCACAATGAGTTATAGTAATGAAAAACAGCCATTTCCTAATTTATCATTTTTGATCAAACTTGTTATTAATATTAAACTAAAGAATAAGTACAGGGTACCAGTATTTAAAAAGCTTGAAAATCAGAGCTCTTTAAATTCTTCAAGGCCTTTTTTCAGATAACTAATGAACAATCAACTGTATTTTCTAATTGTTAAAAAGTATTGAGCATCCAGTATATGTGGGGCACTGTCCTAGACAATAGGGATGTATCCATAAACAATACAGACTGAAACCCCTATCTTGGTGGAACATATAGTTTTGACAGTAAGTTAATGAATGCACCTTATAAGTATACCTTTCATTGTTCCTTATAATATTCATGCTTGAACTGAGGTACAGCAAAACGCAATGACCGCCTTAAGCATGACAGGCTTAAGTGTATCCACTGCAACTCATATACACAGAAGTTCCATTATTTTTAATAAGTGAATTCAGGTTTCTGCAGATGATGGAGGGAGGATCTAATTTTGCCATTTCAAGGCGTCTCAGTTGCTTGTGATGAATAAAGTTAGTCTCTTGTGGCTAAATATTGAGTCAACTTCAACATTTTTCCTTTTCTCTTTCACCTGCCCTTCTTTCAAGGCCTGATCTCAGTGTGGACTGGGTTGACATAATTTTCTGGCTGGGAAAGGATATTTATCCCATACTAGCTCCCAAAGATCTAGTGCAATCTGCTCTTGCGGCATCACCCTAGTTTTAGGATGTCCACTTTTGAAGAGTCTTTGTCTGATATAACTTGCATTATTTTTTCTGAGTTAATATGGTTCACAGGGATCGCCCTGGGGAAGCTTGGTAATATCACCCAGCTGGTGGTGAACCTTTCTGGATCACTGCTGGTGTTGCTTGATCTTCTAAGACTCAGCTATATTCTCCAGCTGACCTTGCTATGTGCTGTCAATCTTGTGTCTTCTGAAAAGGGCCCCCCTTTTCTCTAGGGATTTCAGGCCCCGAGTGAAGTGGGGTGTGTGTGTGTGTGTGTGTTTGTGTGTGCGTGTGTGTGCACGCACGTGCATGTGTGAATATGTATGAGGAGGAGGCTGTGTGTTCATGGCACCTCCATTAGGGATTTTTTGGGTCCAGCTTAGAGGGTATTCTCCTTTCTGCTAAGTGGGAACTGTCCCTGGGTCATCTATTGCATCTTTCCTACTCTGTGGCTTAGGGTAAAAACCCTGTGCTCCTTGGTTGCAATCTTTGCTTGTTGCTGTTTAAAAAACTTTTGTTATTTTTTTTTATAAGATTTTGTTCCTTTTCTAAAAAGACTGAATTACAAGCTTACTGTTACAATTGTCATCTCTGAAGAAAGTATTAAGTGTTAGCTTTAGAAGTCGAAATCTGAACTTTATCACCTCTGCTGTTGGCTGGCCTCTGCCCTCCTCTGAAGCTAAGGATGCCTCACACAGTAGGTGAAGGACTTTGGGGCAGCAAGAATTACCAGGAATAAACAATCACCAGATAACATTTCAAAACATTTCTCTCCCTCATGAGAGTTTCAAAAGACATGAGAAAATAAAGTCAATCCTCACCAACACTATGGCTAGGAAAAATAATTCAGCTGTTTTAGAAACAACAACTGACTACGTTTTTAAAAGTTGTTGCTTAAGTTACTGGTGTCCTGGGATTAAGTTAGCACGTTTTTATGCACACACCATTTCAAATAAATAACATACTTTTGGCCCGTAATCAAAAACATGAAAATTCGATTTTCAAAGAGATTGAGACTAGCCTGCACAGCATCTGTAGACTTTGTAAGATACAAACATCAATTTTGGAAAACATGTAAGTCATATCCAAGACTGTTTACTCCAAAGTACAAAGTCTAGTGGTACATTCTTTAACTTTATATGTGATAAATGAAACAACGGATAATGAAAGAGAAGGTAAAACATACTGTAATGATTATTTCAGATATGTAAAAAAATCTCACTATCAGGCATTATGGAAATCACTCCAATTAGCAATTAGGCAATTTAACATTTGAGGATGCTGAACCCCCAAGAAGATATGCCCCAGGCCCAATATTTCCTTCACTCTGTGTCTTTCAGGGATCTCTTCATTCAATAATAACTTATGTGACATCTCTTACCTTTCTAATCTCTCCTACTGTGAGCTCTCACGAGAGCAAAGGCCGTGCTTGTTTGCTCTGAACCCTGCTCTGTCCCCAGAGCCTGGTATAGTACCTGGACTTAGTGAGTGCTCTGTAAACATTTTTGGAATATTTTAACACCAAAATAGTCCCACTTACCCTCTTTCCATAAAGAAAATCAGTTTGTAATATTTTGTAATGGTCCAGATATTCAAATTTAAAGACTAATGGGAATGTGATCAAGACGGGGCTTCTTAAATAGATTCTCCTCTCTTCCAAAGGGCTCTAGAAGTCTTCTAGTTATACATATAGAATATCTTCTAGGAAGGGCCTAATTGGATCATAGACACAATAGCTTCTGGTATTATTTGACCAATCAGATCATAGTAAACTAGCGTTCTTACAGGACGACATGAAGGATTTTCATCGCCAGTCCTCAGCATATAGGCAGTCACAGAAAAAAGCATTTGTCCTGAAATGGTCAGCTCTTATTTTTTTCCCCATGTCCTTTATAGTAAAATTTGTGTCCTCACTTTGCTAAATCTCCAGCAAGTAATTCCTTAATTTGAATCTAAAATGGACTTCCAAGTTGTTGTTGTTTCTCATAACTAAGGCTTTTACTAGCCAGGCAATATTTTTAATTTGTATTATTAACTTTATCTTCAAATTTGTAAATACATGAACAAACTCTGGAAGATTTGATTTAGCAAACATAGGAAGAGGATATTAAAACATTTGCGATTTGAGATTAAAATATGTAAACGACACAATCTCATGGATTCCTTTGTTATTACTAAGGACAAAATGAACAAGATGAGGGTGAGAAATTCGCTTGATGTTCTGTGTGTTTGTTTTGCCATATCTCGTTTCCATATGCTTTCTAAATTGTTTCCTCTCCTTCCCTCTTGCTCATGCCCTCCAAATCAGTCTGTCCCAAATTTCTGAGGCAATAAGTCATAAAGTAAAGAGCTGATTATCAAAAATGAAAAAACGATGGCCTGTTGTAGAATACCATTCTCACCACAAATGATAGTTTTTGATTCCTATCCTAAGTTTGTACAGCAATGGAACCCAACCCAGTCAGACATTAGTTCCATGCCAATGATGGATTTTATTTTGGCTCTTAAACATATTTATCTAACCTAAAACTCAACCATTGTTTAAATTAGAAGGTGCAGCAAGTAATATGTAATTTGGAACAAATAACTTTATTTCCTTCCTATTTTCAGGGAATAAAAGAGGAAGTGAGGGTAGAAAAATAATACTTTTTGCTTACACATGGAGGAGTGGGAGTGGGATGGGGTAGGAAAAAACCCAGACAGTTCTTTTATATTGCTTTAAATGTTGAGTAAAACCTGTGCACTACTGAACCACAAAATAAAGAACCCATGGATAACATTAATTTGCTCTTTGCTAAACATTGAAAGATATTACAAATATATTTTCAAAACTAGCCCTTTTCTTTTGGAATTTTCTAACTAGTTGATAAAACAATAATAGAAGACATGTAAAAGAAATTACAGTGAGAAAATCAGGGTAAGTTTACATCATACTGCAGGAAAAAAAACTAGTTATATCTGAGAGCTAGCTATTGCCAAAACAATGCTAACTAACAAACAAAATATCTGTGACATACAATAATATGCACCCATTTCTCACTCAAATGTCTGCAAAGCATTTGGGGGTCTGCTAATTCTAGGTCAGGCATGGCTGGGTTTGATTTGGCTAGTTTCATGTCTGCCCCACTTTCTCATTGATGTAGACCCAGTAGGTTATACAGGGGAGGTTCTTCTAGACAACGGCAGAAGTGTAACAGGATAAACCCAAGCACTCCATCATATTTCAAGCCCCTGGCCAAAGTAGAGAAAAAGTATAGAGAAATACACTCTGCCTATCATAAAGCTATATCAAGTATATGGCAGTATAGTCTATAAGAAAATAAAGAATTGAGGCTAATAGTTCACTCTATGCATATAAATTATAGTGCATAAATTAATTATAATCTAAAGTGAATATTTTTAGTTTAAAATATGATGGATTCTATTTAGGAAAGCAATTTATTTCCGTATTATGAAATGCCATTATAAAATGAGAGCCATAAATGTGATTATTGTATATCAAATGTCAAGGACATTATAAATTCTTTCTGAAAAAAATGAACTTATGAAGGGTGAATAGAAGCTGTTAAACTGCATGTTGTTTCATTTTTCTTTATTAGAAAGCCAATGTTAAAAGGCATTCTTTGGCTGATGTTGGATTCATTCTTAAACAGATGGATCACACCATCGCACTAACAAACCAAACAAGACCTGTAGTCAATATGCATACCTAACTTAATTTATATTTTGTTGATTTAATGGATTGATTCATGTATTTTCATCTAAGTTGATTTTGGCTTTTTTATATTAAAGCATATGTAATCTTTTTTCTTTTCTTTTCTCTTCTTTTCTTTTTTTTCTTTTTTTTTTTTTTTTTTTTTTTTTGAGATGGAGTCCTGTTCTGTCACCCAGGCTAGAGTGTAGTGGCACAATCTCGGCTCACTGCAATCTCTGCCTCCCAGGTTCAAGCGATTCTCCTGCCTCAGCCTCCTGAGTAGTTGGGATTACAGGCATGCCCCACCACATCCAGCTAATTTTTGTATTTTTAGTAGAGACAGGGTTTAACCATGTTGGTCAGGATGGTCTCGATCTCCTGACCTCATGATCTGCCTGCCTTGGCCTCCCAAAGTGCTGGGATTACAGGCATGAGCCACCATGCCTAGCCATATGTAATCATTTTTACAGCATTTTGCTTTTTTGCTCGTGCTGTCTTTATCTTCACATTTCTTCTCTTTTCCCCCTTTCTTCTCCTTCCTCTTTCTCCTTTTTCTTCTTCTTGTTATGTCATCCTTATTTTATAGATGAGGAAACTGGATCTTAAAGTGGTGATATGCTTTGGCTGTGTCCCTACCCAAATCTCTTGAATTGTAGCTCCCATAATTCCCATGTGTTGTGGGAGGGACTGGGTAGGAGATAATTGAATCATGGGGGGCAGGTCTTTCCCATGCTGTTCTCATGAATAAGTCTCACAAGATCTGATGATGTTATAAATGGAAGCTTCCCTGCACAAGTTTTCTCTTTGCCTCCCACCATGTAAGATGTCCCTTTGCTCTTCCTTCATCTTCTGCCATGATTGTGAGGTCTCCCCAGCCATGTGGAACTGTGAACCAATTTAACCTCTTTCCTTTATAAGTTACCCAGTCTTGGGTATGTCTTTATTAGCAGTGTGAGAACAGACTAATACAAGTGGTTACATTACTTGCCTGAAGTGATGCATGTACTAAGTACCTAGACCAATCTTGAAAAATTTGTGACTTCTAATGCTTAATCCTCTAATGTTGAACTTGAGTGTAATTTAACTTTATAGCTATTTGATTTCATACTTAGAATGCTTACCTAGTATAGTGGTTGTCAAATGATCATTTGGGGTAACCTGCTAACAGTATACATTTCTTGGCTCCATGCCCTGTCATTGTGATTCTCAGTAGATTTATGGTTGTGCTGGCAAGTCTCTATTTCTCTTTAAATCCATTTAATACTGTACATTATATGCTATTATTTTTTTCCTCAGCACCTGTTCATTGTTATTCATATTAGATACATACATGTGTGCACACACAAATACATATGAACACTATTTCTTCTATTTTTAGTCTTCAGTTGACATATATGTTAACTACTATTTTCCCTTAAGAATGCAAGATTCGTAGGGTCCTTTTATTGACTTCTTTCACTCTCGATTACCAGCGCTTTGATTAATGATCATACATGTTTGATGCTCAATAAAGTATGTTGAAGTAATAAATAAACATTATGTTGACTTTCTAATCCTTCTTTCTTCTGTTAATTTTATGGATCATTGATGATTTTGCTATTATAGTATGTTATATATTATTAAAGTTATTTTTATTTCAGCTAAGAATCCTAGGTTACTGTTATCCTAAGGTTAATCCTAGGTTAAATATACAGGACTTTGACTTTAACAATCTATATTCTAGAATTACCTAGTCAGCTACTGGACAGATAGAAATTTAAGGCAAGTATCTTATACTCGCTGAGCTTCAATGTCCTCATCTAAAAATATAAATGAATAAATTCCTAGAAACAAAAAAGAGGACTGAATCATGAAGAAATCAGAAAATCTAAACAGACAATGATAAGCATATTGAATCAGTCATCAAAAGTCTCCCAGCAAAGAAAATCTCAGGATCTGATGACTTCACTGGTGAATTATACCAAACATTTAAATAATAATTAACAGTAATTTTTGTCAAAGCCTTCCAAAACATTGATGAGGAAGGAACATTTCCAAAATCATTTTATGAAGTCAGCACTACCCTGATACCAAAGCAAGACAAGGACAAGAGAAAAAAAATATAGAGAGCAATATGCCAGGTGAGCCTAGATGCAAAAATCCTCAACAAAATACCAGCAAAGTAAATTCAGTAGCACATTTAAAGGATCATGCGCCATAATCAAGTGGGATTTATCTTTGCAATGCAAAGATGGTTCAAAATATGCAAATCACTAAGTATAATACACCACATTAACAAAATGAAGGACAGAAAAAGTATAATCTTCTTAATAGATGCAGGAAAAACATTGGACAAAATCCAACACCCTTTCATAATAAAACTCTCAGCATTATTAGGTCTAGAAAGAATGTACCTTAACATAATAAAGACAATGTATGGCACACTCACAATAAACATTGTACTTAACAGTGAGTAGCTGAAACTTTTTCCTCTTAGATCAGGAATAATACAAGAATGCCCATTCTTGCCATTTCTGGCAAGTATTTGCACAGTACTGCAAGTCCAACAAGAAAAATAAATAAAAAGATTCCAAATAGGAAAGGAAGAAGTGAAATCATCTCTGTTTGCAGATGACATGATTTTGTACATAGAAAATCCTAAAGACTCCTAAATCCTAAAATCCTAAAAAGCTATTAGAACTAATAATTGGATTCAGTAAAGTTGCAAGAGAAAAATCAACATACAAAATCTATATGCTGCCAATAAACAATCTGAAAAAAAATTAAGGAAATGATCCCATTTACAACATCAAAAAGGAATAAGATACTTAGGAATAATTTTAACCAATAGGTGAAACATCTATACATTAATAACTATCAAACATTGATGAGATATCAAACATTGATGAGGTGAATAAGACATAAATAAATGGAAAAATATCCCATGTTCATGGACTGGAAGAAATAATATTAAAAATTTTATAATACCCAAGGCTATCTACAGATTCATTGCAATCTCTATCAAAATTCCAATGGCATTTTTCACAGAAATAGAAAAAACAATTCTAACATTCGTATGAAACCACTAAAGACACTGAATAGTTATAGTTAAAGCAATTGTGAGCAACAATGACAAAACTAGAGACATCATACTTCCTGATTTCAAATTATATTAAAATGTTGTAGTAATCAAAACCATGTGGTACTGGCTTACAAACAGACACATAGACAAATGGAATAGAATAAATAGAGGGCCCGCAAATAAACATGCAGATGTATGGCCACTTAATTCTAGACAAAGGAACCAAGAATGCACAGTGTGGATAGTCTTTTCAATAAATTGTGATGGAAAAAACAGATATCCACATGCGAAAGGATGAAATCTGATCCTTATCTTACACTACACACCAAAAGCAACTTCAAATGGATTAAAGACTTAAATGTAAACTGCCAGAAGAAAACATATGAGAAAAGCTCCTTGTCAATCCTCTTGGTAATAAATTTTTGAATATGACACCAAAAACATAGGCAATGAAAGCAAAAATAAACAAGTAGGACTACATAAATTGAAAAAATTCTGCATAGCAAAGAAAAAAATCAACAAAGTGAAAAGGCAAACTATGGAATGCGAGAAAATATTTGCAACACACATATTTAATAATGGATTAATATACAAATATATAAGGAACTTATACAACTAATAACAAAAGAAAAATTAAAAATAGGCCAAGGACCTGAATAGACATTTTTGAAGACATACAAATGACCAACAGGCATATAAAAAGGTGCTAAAGTAACCAGTGTTGGTGAGAAAGTGGAAAAATGGGAACCCTTGTATATTGTTGTTGGCAATGTAAATTAGAACAGCCATTATAATAAACAGTATGAACGTTCCTCAAAAAATTCAAAATAGCACTACCATATTACCCGGCAATACCTCTGCTGGTTATATACCCAAAGAACATGAAATCAGCACCTCATAGAGCTACCTGCACTTCCATGTTCATTACAACATTATTACTCACAATAGCCAAGATATAAAAACCACCTAAGTGTCTTGTCAACAGATGAATGAATACATCTGTTGGTAAATGTGGTATATATATGCAGTGGAATATAATTTATCCTTCAAAAAATAAAAAAATCCTGTCATTTATGACAACATGGATGGACTGGAGGACCTGCTACTTGAAATAAGCCAGACACAGAAAAACAAACTCTGCATGATCTCACATATCTATGAAATCTAAAAAAGTCAAACTCATAAAAACAGAAAGTAAATATTGATTCCCTGGTCTGAGGGATAGGGAAATTTGAGGATTTTGGTCAAAAGGTGTACATACACTTTGAATTACAAAATGAATATATTTTGAAATCCTAATGTACAGCATTATACTTAAAGTTAATAATAATGTATTGTACATTTTAAATTTGCTTATAAAGTAAATCTTAAATGTTCTCATCATATACACAAACACACACAGAAAGGGTAACTATGTGAGGTGATGGATATGTTAATTAGCTTGATTGTAGTGGTCATTTTACAGTGTATACATATATCAAATTATCACATTGTGCATCTCCAGTATATACATTTTGTATTCGTCAATCACACCTCAGTAAAGCTAAAGAAATAAAATTTGGTGGGGTTTTATGAAGCTTTTTGTGGCCAGTGATAGGAAAAACAATTATAACTTAGATATACTTCATGCAAGTCAGCTTTTGTGCTCAAAGGATAGATAAAAATTGAAAGATGTTTGTGCTGTTAAGTTGTAATCATTTTTTCTTTTTCTTTTTTTTCTTCGAAACGGAGTCTCTCTCATGTCACTCAGGCTAGAGTGCCGTGACATGATCTTGGCTCACCGCAATCTCTGTCTCCTGGGTTCAAGCAATTCTCCTACCTCGGGTTCAAGCAATTCTCCTACCTCAGCCTCCCGAGTACCTGGGATTACAGGCACCCGCCACCATGCCCAGCTAATTTTTGCATTTTTAGTAGAGATGGGGTTTCGCCACGTTGACCAGGCTGGTCTCGAACTCCTGACCTCAGGTGATCCGCCCACCTCAGCCTCCCAAAGTGCTGGGATTACAGGAGTGAGCCACTGTGCCCGGCCTGTAATCATTTTTTCTTCATAAATGCTATCATGTTGATAAGTGCTAAGTCTATCCTACTCGTGCACTGGTGCCCATATTTATGGTGCCTTGAACTTGTACAAAGGCCATCTAGGAAGAAGGTAACGACCAGATAGAGCCTTTGGTGCCCCACTCTGACTTCAATCTAAATACATTTGATTTTCATAAATTGACTAATTTTTGTTCCACATAGGACATTGTTTTACAAAAGTTTTATGATAAAAGTCACATTTCCAAAGTTTAAAATCAGTGTGAGCCATAAATTCTATTACTCTTCCAAAGATAAGTCCCCCCAATAATACAGTATTATTTGAAAAAATCTGAAAGTCACTGCTTTAAGAATTGTAATTCAAAATATGTCATATCTACAGGCTTCATTTAAACATGAACCAACAAACTCTGGCCTACATAACGGAAAATTGAAGCAGAAACTTTCATTTTTAACTTCCCCTTTCCCTTTAAGCCAGTTGTATAACTTCAATTTATGCAGTCTCATTTTCTTCCAACACTTTCTTGCTTTGTCCTTTATCTTGTCCTCCAAATTGTTCACATAAACCATCACCTATAACTTTAAATAGAAATCATACCTCCTCCTAAGAATAGTGTCTCAACACAGCATGCTATGGTTTAGCAGTTTTAACAACAGCACCTCTTCTGGCATTTTAATCAAACATTTACTTAGACCTTTCTGACACAGTAATAATATTACCTTCTATGACAGACAGAATTTTGATGGAGGCTTTCCTCCCTCTATGATTAAAAATAAATAAAGGCAACACTGAAAAAAAATTCAAACTATGACCTTGGAATGCTCATTTTATAAAAAAGGCTCACAAAAGATCAGAGATATTAGCTCTAAGGAAAGAAGGTTCAACATGAAAATTCTTACAGACCAAGATAGATAAAATGATTTTTAAAGTTCAGAAAAAAGTCAATTCCCTTGTTACATTAAACTAATTAACCACATCCTGCCCCTGGCTGTCTTTGCTAATTTGAATTTTCTGGAATCTGCTGGTGCAGGTTTAACATGCTGTATAGAATTGACTTGTTTCCTAATTCCTTTATACTCACACCTTCACTCTCTCATTCATTCATTCTACAAATACAGTATTGATTGAATAACCACTCTGTGCTAGGTACAGTTTGGGCAAAGGAAACATATCAGTGGAAAAAATAAGCAAAATTCCTACCTTTACAGTGGTTGGGTAACTCTAGTGGGGAGCCAGGCTTTCTGGAGTGAGCCAGCACTGCCGGTATAAGCTAGGACAAATTACTCAGCCTCCTTTGCTTGTTTCTGTTTTTTAAAAGAGGAGGACATCAGTTTCTGCTTCATAGGGTTGTATAAGAATCAAATGATTTAATACACAAAAAACACTCGTTAATAGTTCCTGGCTCATTCTGGGAGCTCAGTAATTAGCTCTCATTATTATAATTAAATGAGTAAATAGAGACTTTTATTTAACTGAAGATAATGCTGTGAAGAAAAACCAAGTGGGATAAGAGCTTGAGTGATTACAGTTGGGATGGGTCCTGTTACTTAGATGAGCAGATCAGGGCAAGTTTCTCTGAAGAAGTATCATTTGACCTGAGCTCTTCAAAGAATTTGGTGATTATGCCAAATTGAAGGCCAGGAGCCAGAAGAGAGCTGTACTTGTGTGTGATGAACAGACTTCTTTTGAGACTGAGTTTCGCTCTATTGCCCAGGCTGGAATGCAATGGCACAACACCGTCTCACTGCAATCTCCGCCTCCCGGGTTCAAGTGATTCTCCTGTCTCAGCTTCCTGAATAGCTGGGATCACAGGCACATGCCACCACACCTGGCTAATTTTTTTTTTTTTTTTTTGGATTTTTAGTAGAGACGGGGTTTCACCACATTGGCCAGACTGGTCTTGAACTCCTGACCTCAAGTGATTCACCCACCTCAGCCTCCCAAAGTGCTGGGACTACAGGTGTGGGCCACTGTGTCTGGCCTGTGTGGTGAATAGACTTCTACCCTGTTTTCCTATCTCCTTTGGCCATATTCTGGTTGGTAAAACAGAATGATGAAACCAAATGAAACAGATTGGGAAGCCAAATGAAACAGGGATTGGCTGAGAAATCAAAATTAAAAACATCATTAATAAAATCAACAGCCAATCAAGATTTTAAAATAATAGTTTGGCATATGAATACCAAATAAAGAAATTACATGCAATTAACCTGAGAACTAGGATGAACAGATTGTGACAGATTGTATATTGCCTTAATTGATTGATCTCCAAGTTCTGTCCCTAAGACGCTGGTCCTTAGAGGTCCAATAGATGCTTAGACCTCTCCTCTGTCACAAACACCATTGGTCATATGTCCACTAGTCATAAGATTTTGTGGAAATCAAAAGATGATCCTTTTCAGATTGGAGTGAAATAAGACTAAACCATATTACTAACTCTAGGAAATTATTTTTTTAGCTCCATGAATCACTCGTTTATCATAGAGAATTTTCTATCTTATATCATGAAGAGCAATGTCCAGACCCCACATTTTACAGGGAAGAAAACAAAACAAAACAAAACAAAACAAGACCAGGTATTGAGAATAAAGCACTGCTTTAAAATGTGAAAAGCAACAAGAAATACAAAGAAAAAGAGAGTCTTATAATTTGCAAATCAAATAAATTCATTTTATTTATCTTGAAACTTGACCTAAATTAAATTTGCCTAAGATCCAAATTTTTTTATATTCATTTTATTGTTAATTTTAGTTCTTGGCTATGAAAATGACTTATTTTATTTGTTTTTATCAGAAGCATAATTTTTGATGCAATTACAATTTCTGGTATTTTCGAAGTTTATGCAATTAGACAAACTTCTTATTAGAGTAGAATTTGTTTTAATATTCTCGTGTAACTTAGCCCCCTTTCCAGCCTACCCTTTCCATTCATCTGTCACATTAGGCACAATGAAATACTCATTATCTTTTAAATGTCTGCCACCAACATTTTATTTTTCCTAGTCCTTCAATTCAACGTATCAGTAGTCAATAGCCTTTCTTTAAGGCAAAGTATCATGGATTTTAAATAGAGAAACCAGTAATGGAGAGCTCAAGTCAGAGTGAAGGAGGAAAATGTACCCATAAAATATTTGTAAACTGAGGAAAGAGTGACATAAGGAGGCTATAAAAGAAATGTAGACTTAGGCAGAGTGGCTGAGTTTCTACAAGTGCTTGAATGTCAAGAAAGGTCCAGGTGTGGCCGTGTAAGTGCATCTGGGAAGTGAGACTAATTGTTGGATGAGAAAGTGTCAATAGTTAGCAGAATCATGACTATAAAAATATTTTTACCCTTTGCTTTTATAAACTTATAATTATTTTAACAAACATTGGTTAGTAAAAAATTTAAAGTTGCAGTGCAGTTTCCATCAGTCCTGGCACATAGCACTTGCTTAGCTCACAGGTTTCATGACCACACAGGCCTCTGTAGTGGGCCAACCTCAGTATAACAGTTTGTTTTCGTGTGTATTCATGTGTATTTCATGTGTGCATTCATGTGTATTTCATGTGTGCATTCATGTGTATTCAGCGTGTTCAGTTTTTGCATCCCATTCCAGGGAAGATATTTGTATCAAAAGACTTTGGAACACCTTAAGATTTCTTTCCTTTTTACTTGATGAAAGAGAGTTGTGCATATCTTACTATTTTATAGGACAAGGTCAGTGTTAGGTGGGTAAGTCAAGACCCTGGGAGCTTTTTGTTGATTATTCACTGATACTGGTTAAATGTTTCCACTAAATTCCCTATAATCTACCCAAAATAAATAGTATTTTGAAAATTCTTTTTTTTCTATCATCTTTGTTCTAATACAAATAGTAAGAATTTTAAGACACTATTGTACTAAGTAGATTTTAACTCAAAATATACTGCAAACTGAAACGATTAGGCCCCAACAGTTTGTAGGAAGCTGAAAAAGATGAATAAATTGAAAATTATTCTTAAAAATGATACTATTATATATATACATATTTGTAAAATGAACATCTCATTAACTAATTAAATGATGTAGGTAGGACCAGATGGAACAGACTGAAT
Organism: Rhinopithecus bieti; assembly: GCF_001698545.2. Classification (NCBI taxonomy): domain Eukaryota; kingdom Metazoa; phylum Chordata; class Mammalia; order Primates; family Cercopithecidae; genus Rhinopithecus; species Rhinopithecus bieti. The sequence goes on from NW_016819911.1 coordinate 855,551, forward strand.
GTGTCTTCTTTCCAAAAATACACCTTAAACAGTGGAGTAAGAAAGTTGTGCAGCAATTCTGTCACTTTTTATTTTTCCCATTACTTTATAACTGTTTTACTCATACTTAATTCAATTGCATTTTCTTCCTTTAATAACTCAAGTTTATTGATAATTTTTTACAAAGATTTTAACTTAATTTTTTGGAAACAACTTCATGGTTACATTGTTATCATTTCATATAACATTTAATTAAATTTAGTAATTATAATAAAAAATTCACAAATTCACAGACAATTGAAGATAAGCAATTATTGGTGAGCATGCAACTGGTGGTAGCTAATGGGCACAGGTAACTAGGAGTTAGTGTTGTATGGGCAGCAGTGAATCATATGATCCCCTGGGAAAAAGAGAACCTCGGCCATTCTGGAAACTGAGTTAAATAGGTATTGGCCAAAATAGCAATGTTTTCTAACTCCTTGTAACATGTTTTTGCTCAAAATGATTGCATTTGTGGTGACAATTGCAGAACTGTAAAGTAAATTCACTTTGATTACAAACTATTTCTGAATGTTTTCAGTACTGTTGTTGATAGTGTAGTAGAGCAACATATGAATCATTATACCTTTTAAATTAATTTCATAAAACCAACAAAAATTGTTTTCTTTTCTAAACTACAGAGTGGTTCAAAGTAGAAATTCTGGATTCAGATGGTTTAGGGTCAAATTTCAACTAAACCATTTACTAACTGCGACCCTGGGAAAGTTACTTAACCTCTCTGTACCTTATTCTTCAATGGCAAAACAGAGGTTATAATGGCACTGAACTAATAGAGCCATGAAAATTAAATGATATAACACATGCATGGAGCTTAGCCTTGTGCCTGGTCCAAAGTCAGAATCAGCAAATGTTAGGTACTATTCTTGTTCTTTTTGTTATTATTATTTTTGTTTGTGCCTAAAATGCTAAAAAGATGACCAATTCTTTCAGAACACTTATGAAACAAATTCTGAGAAGGGTACTAGAGAAGGAATCAACTAGATCCAAGAACATCCAAACGTAGGGAGAATAGGATGAAGAAATGTGGAGTTTTAATGTATTTGCAATTGGAATATTTCTTTTGTTGCTTTTATTTCCAAACAGAAATTACGTTTTTGACAGTTCTGATTTAAAGAGCCCATGAAATAAATTGATCCAATTACTAAACACTTTAATGTGAAAAAAAACACCTCTTAGAATAAGTTTTGAAAAATATAATGAACTATTACAAATGGAAAATGAATATTCAAATGACATTTTGTATTAGTCTGTTTTCATGCTGCTGGTAAAGACATAGACAAGACTAGCAATTTACAAAAGAAAGAGGTTTAATGAACTTACAGTTCCACGTGGCTGGGGAGGTCTCACAATCATGGTGGAAGATGAAAGGCACATCTCACATGGCGGTAGACAAGAGAAGAGTGAGAGCCAAGTGAAAGGGCTTTTCCCTTATAAAACCATCAGATTTTGAGCTCTAGGGACACGGGAATGTCTCACAATGGGACTCCTTAAAAAAAATCAGATTTTGTGAGACTTATTCACTACCATGAGAACAGTGTAGGGGAAACTGCCACCGTCATTCAATGTTGAACACACATGTAAACAGACATCAAGACATGAATTTTCTTAATAACAATTTTGGTAAGAAATTTGAGGAATAACTCTTAAAGTAGAAAGTATTTATAGTTTTCCACTTCTGTTAAATTATTATTTCCATTTCATTTCCCCCATAAGTAGTTATATCATGACCATAGTCATAGTGATTCCATTACCTTCCACCAGGTCCCTCCCATAACACGTGGGAATTATGGGAGATAAAATACAAGATAAGATTTGGGTAGGGACAGAGCCAAACTATATCATTCTGCCCTGGCCCCTCCCAAATCTCATGTCCAAATCTCATTTCAAAACCAATCACACCTTCCCAACAGTCCCACGAAGTCTCAACTCATTTCAGCATTAACTCAAAAGTCCCTAGTCCAAAGTCTTATCTGAGACAAGGCAAGTCCCTTCAACCTATGAGCCTGTAAAATCAAAAGGAAGTTAGTTATTTCCTAGATACAATAGGGTTACAGGCATTGGGTAAATACAGCCATTCCAAATGGGAGACATTGATCAAAACAAAGGGGCTACAGGCCCCATGCAAGTCCAAAATCCATCAGGGAAGTCAAATCTTAAAGCTCCAAAATAATCTCTTTTGATTCCATTTCTCACATCCGGGTCATGTTGATGCAAGAGATGGGTTCCCATGGTCTTGGGCAACTCTGCCCCTGTGGTTTTGCAGGGTACAGCCTCCCTCCCAGCTGCTTTCATTGGCTGGCATTGAGTGTCTGTGGCTTTTCCAGGTGCATGGTGTAAGCTGTTGGTGGATCTACCATTCTAGGGTCTGGAGAACAGTGGCCCTCTTCTCACAGCTCCACTAAGCAGTGGCCCAATAAGGACTCTGTGTGGGTGCTCTGATCACACATTTCCCTTCCACACTGCCTTAGTAGAGGTTCTCCATGAGGGCACTACTCCTGCAGTAAACTTCTGCTTGGGCATCCAGTCATTTCCATACATCCTCTGAAATCTAGGCAGAGGATCCCAAACCCCAATTTTTGACTTCTGTGCACTCGCAGACTCAATACCACATGGAAGCTGCTAAGATTTTGGGCTTGCACCCTCTGAAGCCACAGCCCGAGCTCTACATTGCCTTTCAGCAATGGCTGGAGCAGTTGGGATTCAGGGCACCAAGACCCTAAGTTGCACACAGCACAGGTACCATTTTTTCCCCTTAGGTCTCAGAACCTGTTATGGGAGGGGTTGCAGTGAAGACCTCTGACATGCCCTGGAGACATTTCCCCATTGTCTTGGGAATTAACATTTGGCTCCTTATTACTTATGCAAATTTTTGCAGCCATCTTGAATTTCTCCTCAGAAAATGGGATTTTCTTTTCTATTGCATTGTCAGGCTGCAAATTTTCCAAATGTTTATACTCTCCTTTCTTTATAACACTGAATGCCTTTAACAGCACCCAACTTACCTCTTGAATGCTTTGCTGCTTAGACATTTCTTCCACCGGATACCCTAAATCATCTCTCTCAAGTTCAAAGTTCCACAAATATCTAGGGCAGGGGAAAAATGCCACCAGTCTCTTTGTAAAACATAACAAGAGTTACATTTGCTCCAGTTCCTAACAATTTTCTCATTTCCATCTGAGACCACCTCAGCCTGGACTTTATTGTCCATAACATTATCAGCATTTTGGGCAAAACATTCAACAAGTTTCTAGGAAGTTTCAAACTTTTCCACATTTTTCTATCTTCTTCTGAGCTATCCTAACTGTTCCAACTCCTGCCTGTTACCCAGTTCCAACGTTCCTTCCACATTGTCAGGTATATTTTCACCAGTGTCCTGCTCTACCAGTACTAATTTACTGTATTAGTCCATTTTCATTCTGCTGATAAAGACATACCCAAGACTGGGCAATTTATAAAAGAAAGAGGTTTAATGGACTCACAGTCCCATGTTGCTGGGGTGGCCTCACAATCATGGCAGAAGGTGAAAGGCACAGCTCACATGGTGGCAGATGAGAAGAATGAGAGCTAGGTGAAAGGAGTTTCCCCTTATAAAATCATCAGATCTTGTGAGACTTATTCACTACAATGAAACCGGTATGGGGGTAACACCACCATGATTCACTTATCTCCCACTGGCTCTCTCTCACAACATGTGGGAATTATGGGAGATGCAATTCAAGATGACATTTGGGTGGTGGACACAGTCAAACTATATCAGTTTTCTACAACTTTTATAAATGCATAGCATATTCCAAATACTCTAAATTAGTTGGTGAATATTTAGCGTGGTAGAATATAATCTACCTACATTTTCTGGGGAAATGAAAGTTATTTTGTTGTCATAACTCTTTTAAGCCAAATTGATTGGGTTTCATTTTTCATAAAAGATGCTTCTTTTAAGAATAGTAAATATAGCAAATCAGTAATATTGATACTGACATAAATTTATGCCTACAACATCTAAGAGGGTATGCAGGGGAACATCTATTACCAAAAAGAAAAATAACAAAATGATTATTTATATATTGTGAAACAGAAAGGATGATTTAAAAATTTAGAAATTCATATACATACATACAAATGCTTAAATGTTTATATTAATAGCTGTATTTTCTTCTTACTCCTTGCCTCCATCTTTCATCAAATCAAATTTCTGTCTATACAGATACCAACTCCTATGAGCTTCTGGAAATCCCTTCTCTTGCTGTCTGTTCTTTCTCCTTTTATTCTCCATGATTTCTTTTGTCCTTCCCACTTCTCTGTTTGTAGCTCTCATCTTTTTTCCCTTAGTAATGTCTGGTTCTTGTGACTTTGATAGTTGTTCCTGTTTCTGTCCCAGAAGTGCTACTCAGATCTATCTCTGATGAAGGATTTACATCTTTCAGCTTGGCCAGACCCCATCTAAAAGCTAGACCCCAATGAAAAACATGGGTCTTCATGTTCTGGTATTGACCTCTTCTCTTGATATAACTTTAACATCTTTTAGGTTGGCAGTGTCTTTCCTAAAGACAACCCTCCCCTTACCACTCCATCCCCTGAAACATGGATGGAGGGAGCAAAACAAGTGTCTTGGTTAAAAATGAAATCCCTTTCTATCACACTGGAGTCAATCCAATTCAGACCTGTTGCAAGCTCTACAACTGAGATGAATCTACATGACTTTGGTTGTCAGCTAACAAAGCTAAAAATGTTCCCTTTAAATGACAATGTCTAAGCTTTCAGAACCCAAAAGAAATTATAAAAGTTATTACCATACCTGTGTTGATACATAACACTGTATCCCATAAATGTGTACAAATATTATAAGTCAACTAAAAACAAATTTTTTCAGAGGTTCTTATTTCATAAACTGCTTACCATTTTAGTTTAGTTCTTTCAGATTTTACTGGAGTTATTAACATTTGTAACAATAACAACAGTCATTCAAATTAAAATGACTCAAGGACTAAAATTCCCAAGAAAGAGAGAAAGCACAGGGGGAGATTAGGAAATGTAAGAAAACTGAAATGACAAGGCTAGTTTGAGATACTTCGTGGTAAAAAACCTTAAAATCTTAAAGACACATATATTTAACCTGAGGGCAAAGAGGAAAATTTCACATATCATTGCAAGTGGCTTCCTAAGATTTTAGAAATAAGAACAATGGCAAATAATTGTTATTTGGATTGGAGCAGACATACCATAGTACCAGAAGCCATAGCGATTAGATACCTACTATCATCGGTAGTTGAAAATTCTACAGTTTCTTTCTAATTTTTAAACTTATTTTTTCATTTTACTTTTATTTTCAATCTTGAAGGTCCTTTATTGATTTTCTTATATTTCATTATTTCAAAACACAGTACGTACTACCTTGAAGTTTGAATTTTTAAGAAATTTCCTTCGGGCATAGGTCTTAAGTATTAACATTTTTCTTGAATGGTCATATTTATTATTAGCACACAGTGGTTCAAAACAACATACATTTATTATGTTTTATACATAATTATTAAATATCAAAACTGACATTTAGGAATGTTCAAAATGCATTTGTTTTTTCTTTGAACTCTTTATTTTAGAAATTTTCAAATGCACAGAGAAGTTGAAAGAAGAGCACCATGAATATCTTCACACCCTTTGCCTAGATTCACCAGTTGTTCGTGTTTTGGCACATTTGCTTCAGGGGTGATTAAGTATATGTAATACAGGCTGGCATTATGTTTCTCAAGAGGCCCAGATTTAACATGAAATCCTGTAAATAAATTGTTACTCAGGCACCCTTCTCTCTTTTTAAATTTTTTGTAGGAATTATAGACTGAAAGGACTCTCACCTCCTCAATTATTCCTGAGATGTCCTTGAAAATGTCTTGTATGCATATGAGTAAGCTCCATTGGCTATCAGCTGACATTATTATCTTCTTGCCTTTACATAGCCTTCCATGGAAAAACCAGTGGTATGTGTGAAAGCATGCAACAGAAATCCCCCAGTCACAGGTATACCCAAAGGTACCTAACCTTGCCAATAGGCATCAAGATCTTTGACCCAACATTTCCTTAGCATTACCCCCAGTGAAAAATGCACTCTTTGCTCACAGACTATTACTGATGTTCTGAGTTTTCTCATGTTCTTGATGCCCTGGAACCAACTACATTTGTGAATGTTTTCCTGTCCCCTCTTTCATGCTATGTAAATCACATAGGTACTGTGCAGCTTGCCTTAATGCTTTTGTTTTTTCTTTTTCTTTTTTCTCTTTTTTTTTTTTTGGAGACGGAGTCTCCCTCTGTCGCCCAAGCTGGAGTGCAGTGGTGCGATCTCGGCTCACTGCAAGCTCCGCCTCCTGGGTTCATGCCATTCTCCTGCCTCAGCCTCCCAAGTAGCTGGGATTAGAGGTGCCCGCCACCATGCCCGGCTAATTTTTTGTATTTTCAGTAGAGACGGGGTTGTTTTTTCTTAATTAAATGACTGTTGCTCTTTGGCCTACAACTTACGCCCATCACCAAAAGACTCAAACATGACTTCGTATGAACAGAGTCCTTGCCACCATGTAACACTAAGTGAAATCTGTCCCCCCTCTCTGATTTCTGAAGCCTTATTGGGCCTGATTTGGCTGCCTTTCTTCTTTTCTCTTAGGAAAAATTCTCTCCTGCAAGTTTTCAGTCTTTCATGCAAGCTGATCCCCAATGATCCTACTATACCTCAATACTAGTTGTAGACAGCACTCAAGCTTGAGCTCCTCTGCCTTCCCCAAAATCCATGCACATATACAAACAGCGCTAATGAAATAGCCCGAAGATGAATCCCAGCTTAACTTATCAGCAAATATGTTAAAACATGGTAATTAAAAATAAGAAAAATTAATAACTAAAGGATGAAGTTAAGAAAGAAAAATATTTATTGATGGTCAACTTGAGTATAACCTTAAAAAAAGAAAAAGTATATGATTTAGATTGTTGTTGAATTCCAGGAACAAAGGCTGCTAGTATCTTTAGCTAGTATAACTAGCTAGTATAACTATAAGTAGTATAACTAGCTAGTATAACTCCAGACTTTTGGGATGGGGGTAAACAAGGGATTACCAATTTTGATGAAGTTTAAAATTTCTTCTTCATTTTGAAACCAATAAAGCAAACCCAACTACTTGGTTTATCTCAGTTTTGCAGTTTGGTAGTTTTGGGTTGTATAGAAGTATATATGAAAGAGCATTTCAACATATTTTAGGTTTCTACTCCTTACGTCATTAAACTGGAATGTTTTTAAAGTTTGGGTGATGTTCTCTTTTGACTGGACTGCATGAGTGAATGCGGTAACTGTCAGAGGTAACCGATCTTTTCATGGTTTCTAATGGGTGTAATGTCTAGTGCAATCATTTAAAACTTCATTTGCTGCTTTTAAAATAGAAACATACTTTAAAATTTTGTTGTCATTTCACATCCTTGTCCAATTGTGTTTTCTTTCCAGAAAAGCAACAATAACCAGGGGCTGCATAAAAACCAACAAATCAAAATGACTTGTCTTTAAAGACTTTTCAATATTACTTTTACCTTATCAACATTACACATTTAAATAAGAAGAATGCCTTTTTTTCCAAATTGATTTTTTTTTTTTATTTTTGACCCACAGTCCCTGGAATCTTGGAAAACATAATTTGTTCCAACTTAAGCATTATATGTTGTAATAATTTCTTAGTTATCACTATTTATTCAATATATTTTAGTAGAAAAAATAACTTTACTCACAAAATAAGTGAATTAGTAAGGGATTCCATGAATGTATTCCTTGTTATTAGAGGAGCTGTTTTAATGTTAAAGTTTTCAACTTCTTTTAAAAGTAATGACAGTTAATTTTACTATTTCCAGAAAAATCATTGCATTTCAACTTGCATTAGGCAATTGCAACTGGCATTAGTCAGTTGCAACTGGCTAGAAGGCACAGGCTGGTGGGTGCTGTGATGCATCCACATTTTCTTTTTCTCTTTTCATTCTATATTTTGTGGGAAAAGAGGGCAACATTCCAAAATCTCACATTTTCATTTGTTCCTCTCACTGGCTTCTCATTCATATGTATGTTCCTCTCACTGGCTTCTCATTATTTTATTTCTGTTTTGTTTTTATATATTACATTTGATTTCCTCCTATCCTCTCTGTAATGAAATATTTATGTTATTTTCCTTTCCCCTAACTACAATGAAAAGCAAAGCAACCCTCAAATGAGAATCAGGAAAAGAAAAAATGGCCCAATTTTCTTTTAATCTTCATAAATAGCACTCAGTTGAAATTTCTGATTTCCGAACTGTTCTTTCTTCTTTCTTGTAGTTAAATGAAATAGAGTAGTAAAAAGAAAACAATAGAGTATTTGCTCCTAGTAAAATTTTGAAATATTACATTAAATTTAATTCAAAACAGTACTTAAAATTTTGTTTTCAGGATTTTCATAGACCTCTAGAGAAAGAATTAATTTCTATGTGCCTTATCCTTCAACTGCAATTAGATGAAATCTGAGTTTGCAGGATATAAAAGGTTTTCATTTGACAGTTATTTTATGGGTCATGCATGCATTTGTGTGATACGTATTAGTGGCTTAAATATATTTTATATGGTAATTTCTAAAAAAAAAAACAGGTGCCAAGTTGCTACTAAGCACTCAATAAATCTTTGGCAATTAAGCATGCCTGTTAGCCATTGAAAGCCTTGCCAAGATTTGGGATTCAAGAGAGGGCAAAATGGGGCCAGGAGAGTTGAGGATAAGCATTGATGACAATCTTGTAAGATATTTTTGTTGGAGAACACAGACTTTAATTGTCCTTTGTATTTTGACTTTAGAATTCTATTTTAACTTGCACGGTGAGAAAAGTTGCCCTATTTCACTTCAGAATTATTTAAATTATTCTAATAATGCTATTATCTTCTTGGCAATATATAATACATATATGCATGTAAATATTTTGGCATTTATTTGCAAATATGTCACAAAATTTAATTCCTAATAAGCATACCTTAAATTCGAGTTTCAAATTATATAAGAATGCAATCACTATGTACAATAGTTTAGAACTCTTATGTAAGAATTCCTCAAAACTGAAGTTTCTTTAGTTGGCCTCAATCAAAAGACAAGTTTGTATTCAGAAGGTACAGGGAAAATAATTTCAATCCAGATGTGAGTGTGTGTGTAGGTATGATTTATTTTCCTTAAATACTATTTAAATCACTTAGTTTTCTTAATATACATTTAAAAGTAGAAGAGCATTTGAATCTTAAAAGAAAAACTTTTCATAAAACATTCTCATGAAAGAATCTTTACTAATCATTTGGAAAGCTTATTTATTTCTTTATTTTTTAAACAAATTGGTAAGGCAGAAATGGCCTAAATACTGCAACAGAATAAAATTTCAAGTCCCTTCATAAAAAAATATAATGTGGTTAAATTCATGGGTGGCTTGTTTTGCTTATGTCTTCAAGTGTTTGGTGACTAGTAGCAATTCTGCAGGGACTCCTAAAAAAGCACATGATCTTCTAAGTGCCTATGCTGAGTTTTAAATGGTTACATGAAAGGCTGTCTGATAGAACAGACATTGTTTTCACTACTTTCCTGTGCCTAGCTTAAAAAGATGGTCAGTTTAAGAAATTTTTTTTTTTAAATTATGCTTAATGAATTATTTAATTTATTGTAACTGAAATGAGAATGTGGACATGTTTTCTCAGTGCAGTTTTTATATTTGAATTAGATACAAGACTAGGAACAGTTATTTTAATTCTTAATCATCATTGCAAAATATTACCATCCTTGTTTTTGTGGATGAGAAAATATAATAAGCAGCCTGTCCTAGGTCACACAACTAAGAAGTATTCAAGTCCAAGCTTGCCTTTTGCCAAAGCTGATGTTTTTCTGTTAAATCACATGGCCCCATCCTTAAAATATGGCACCTATCAGGAAACACTCTAGAGACATTTGAAGGAGGCTCTGGATGAATAAATTTTAGGCTTTCTTCTGCTAACTCAATGAGGTGTGAAATTGCGCAAGCACTTCACCACCAGCCTATCAAAAATTAGAACATTTTCATTGTGTCAGATTTGTAATTCATGAAAGAGCCTTGTAAATTTAATGCTACATGTTACTGAATACAGAAAAGGGTGTTTAAAATTATAGCATCTTTTATAATGCTATAATTAATCCAGGATCATTCTTCAAAAAGCAATTCAATGAAAATATAAATAGCTTTTTACAATTATTTTTTTCTTCTTCAAACTACTCATAATTCTGCAGTTAACCAGTAAATGTTTTTGGAGGAGCTGTTTGAAGTAATAATAGAGCTGAATGTGAACTCAGTGAAGATCTCAAACACTATTAATCTAGTATTCTATTGTAAGTATGCTAATGTAACGTATCTGGCAGGAGATGGAATTCTTAACATGTAGCATACTGATGCATAATTAGTTTATACTATATAGTTATTTTAGAGTCCAGCATATCCCTCAGGTTTTGGCAAACTTTAGTGCGAGCAGCAACTTTCTGAACCCCTTTCCATCCTTTAGAAGTATCCTACTTGGATTTGAATTGTTTACTAAGGTCGGTGGGTCAGAGTACTGGGTGTTAATCAAGACAGAATGAAGGGTTGCAGGTTAGAGACCTGTGGAAAGTGTTAATTGTTCATGTGTGTCTGGCCTGTATAGTATCTGATTAGGTCTGTCACATTCAGCAAAGCCCCTAAGTGCCTAGTGGAGGTTGCCATTTATTGCAAATGCTGGGAATGCCTAGGGAAAATGACCTCTGCTCATCTCAGTGTGGATTTATCTCTTGGTCTCTTTGATCAGGGAGGAAAAATTTTGTTTTTATTGTTAGTTTCTGTAATTGGCCCTCACATCCTCCTTTCTATGTTTGTAAACAAACTGATTAACTGTTCCTGGTCATAATTAAACAGGGCCGGGAGAGTAAAAGGAAGTCTCCATGAAATAAATCTACAGTCAGGATGTGGTCACTATTTCCAAAACACAGAGATTGTTTCTAATCCCATAAAGTTTTCACCTCATTTTACCCAAGATGAAAAAAAAAAAAATTGGTTGAATTTTAAAACAGTCTGACCATGTTTCTTCATGGCCTATCCTGAAAATCACCTAAAATAGCTAGGTTGGTGAAAAAGCAAGAGAAACCAAAGATAACTACTTTTCTCCCAGATAAAAAAGACTTCATGCTACTTGCATTTAATTCTTTTTACTATGTGAGGTTAAGCAACCATTATGAGCTGCTTCTCATTGACTCAAAGAGGAAAAGAAGTCACTGATGGAGTTTTATTTATACAACTGAGGACAGAACAACACAACCTTCAATGGATAGCAAAGATTCATGTTTCATAGACTTAACAACTTTTTCTTAGAACCATCCACAATAATCCAGGCCTTCCTTAAGACACAGAGTATGTCACCTCAACCCATAACTCTGGGGACTGAGCAAATGTTTATTTTTACTACTCATTTTGCTCAGTGGGGATAGTCACTTAAGATTAAATAATATATTGCAGGGTTTATTTTTATGGCTTGTTCCTAAAACTGTCCTGTGGAAAAGGCCCCTTTCAAGCTAAGATTGAAAGAAAAGGCTTACAGATTGCCCTTTCTCAGTGCTGTTTTCATTGCAGCTTTGGAGTATTAAGGGATTTGGAAAGTTAAGATAAGATCCCCAATGCTAACATGCCTCGTTTTTATCTAAACAAAATGTAAAACCGAAGTAAGGGTGTTCATTATACTGAAGCAAATCAAAGGGACTACTAAACTTTGTTGCTTAAAAGCCATAATGGTTAAGTGGTTAAATGTTGAACACACATGTAAGCAGACATCAAGACAAGAATTTTCTTAATAACAATTTTGGTAAGAAATTTGAGGAATAACTCTTAAAGTAGAAAGTATTTATAGTTTCCCACTTCTCTTAAATTCTTATTTCCATTTCATTTCCCCCATAAGTAATTATATCATGGCCATAGTCCCCACCCACATTAAGTTTTGGGGCATATTCATATGTTATTTTCTTTCACTGTCTTCCAAGTCAGTTATCTAAATTGCCCCCATGCCCTCTGCTTAAATGCAGACTTGAATGGTATTTACTGAAAACTTATAAGAAAAAGTCATCGTATATGTTATCAAAGTGTATTTGAAAATAATTAGATATAGATTATATGACATACCAATGACATAATTGTGTGTTTAATGTACCTACTAAAATTTGAATTGTCCTTTCCAGCCAAGCAAAGAGTGTTTGATGTTATAAAAATGTGGAAAACTTTTCTTGGGGATTCCTTTAAAATGTTTCTTGGTTTCTTTGTAAGACAAACACTATAAACTCATAGTTTAATTTATCAACTTAATAAAGTGATTTTATACACCAAACTGCATTATATTTCTGACTTCTGTTATTCTTGCTTTTGTAATACTTATGTGTATATTTTGAATTTCATGAAACCTCTCTTGCTTAGAACTACAAACTAACAAAAACAATGTGTTTAGCTTTTACACTTCACTCATATGGAGTGAAATAGATTGTTCAACTATTTATTTCTGAATAAAACGAGAGCAAGTACGGAGAAATCTTTGTTAATGTCTTAGGTTTCCATTGCTTTGGTTTCTTATAGCTGTTTTGAAGTTGCATATGGTTACACAATAGCAAATCTGGAGTTTTGTTTTAATTTACATTGGAGAGAATTGGGTAAGTGCTACAGTTACCTAAAGGGTTGAGGGGATAAAAATTGATGCACTTATTCAACTCTCCCTTAAAGCTACTATCATAGCATTAAAGAATGGCAATTTATTTACATTTATCATTGCTCCTGGGAGAGCAGGTGTGATTTTTAGAACCTTTACATGTTTTACATATAAAACAAACATGTATAATGTATTAATAAATTAAAATTCTTATAAATCATGGATAATAACTAGTGTTGAAATAACTTTGCTTAATTTTGTTTGATAGGAAAGATTTTTCTCATAATATATGTGTTATTTAAAAAATTATGATTCCACAAAACTCCTAAAACCAATAAAACAAAATTCCTGTGGCTTGATGGTCTCAGGAGTGTGATGTGAAATGGGGTTGCACATAATTATGTGGTTTTGTTTTTTTTTTTTTGTTTTTTTTTTTTTTTAAGGTTCTGACTTGTTTTAGACTACATTTGTTCCTCTTTTGTAAACAGCAGATAACTTGAACTGATAGGTCTGGTTAAACAAAAGCTACTGAGGGAGAAAAGGTAAATTTTATAGGATTTCTAAATTCACAAACAAAGCTTTACAAGTTAGCATTGAACATTTCATTTACATTTAAATAAGCAAGCATTGAACAAGATGGAATTAATTTTGCTTCAGGTCATCATCATTGTAAACTATAATAAGGTATAAGCACAGAAATGATTGAAGTTCTAGCACAGAACAAGGAACCTGCACAAGGTCTAATAACCAAAATATCACCGGGTAAGATGAATAAAGTTTAATATTTCTTGTGATGACATTGAATTTTTTGAAGAAAAAAGATCTGTTGACTTTATGTGTGTATGAATTAAGTTTAGAAAAGACTGTCTGGAAATGTGTTTACTGAAAGTTTATTTATCTACTTTCTTTTCTCTAAATCCCTCCTGCAGGAAGGCATTTAAGGGTTACTATTCTTGAAAGTTTTCTGGACTGTATGTGTCTTCTCATTGTTTTAATTAAGGATCCTCAGCAGTTTTCCCATTGTGAAGTGAAAAATAAAGAATTAATTGTACTGTTAAATGTCTGTTTTGCAAATTCTGGATGAATTTTCTGTATTCACACAGAAAAATGGAAGCTTTATGTGAAATGGCTATGTTTTTGTCTAAGGAAGTATGCAGAAAGTATTTAGCTATTGTGTTTATAAGAAAGTGTTGCTGACACTTCGGTGAATGAATGAATATTTGGCTTATGGTGTAGTTTAGGGATGGATCTGGTACTGTATAAGTGTTTATGATAAGGCATCTGGTAGTTAATATATGCTCTGAGCACTTGTTTTAATCCTCTAAAATGGTAGAAATGGTCAGTCCTTTTGAAGATAATTTTATGATACTAAATAATAGCCAGATACTACCAAATAAACTTGTGTCTGGACTGAAGTGAACATATAACAAAATGCAAGGTGTGAATGGACCTATTTTAGTCACCAATTTATATTTTCTTTGAAAAATCAGCACAGGAAAACAAATGTGTTTTCATGTCTTGTATGTTTCATTTTGTAATAACTTGCAGGCTATAAAAGTGACATAAGGGAACTATAGCTTATTACCTTTGATAAGAAAGTTTCACATTTTAGTACCTTATATTTGATTAAATGTAAAATTTAAAAGTTGATGTAGGCGAAATGAAGGATATACAACCTGATTGCATAGTGATAAAATAGACATCATTTGTTGTGTCTTTATTCTGCGTTGGAAACCTGATAGATTTATATACAATTTAAAAATCTTTACAATAGAATTGCATGAATGGCAGATTTTTTTTTCATTTTACTTATGAGTAAACTGAAGCTCAGAGAGATTAAATGATCTGTCTAGGGTCACACCACTAACACCTTGCCCTGCTGGGATACATAGTAACCACCACCTTATCATATGTCTTAGTTAAGCTTCTTTTACTTATAAGAAGTAGAAAATGAACTCAAAGTGTTTAAGAAAAAAAATGGGAGGACATTGTTATAAAACTTTGTAAGATCACCATAAGAATCCAGAACAGGCTGAATTTGAAGACCTTTGGAAGAGCAACTATGAATGCTCCCTCTTCCATCTCTCTCTCTCCTTTTTATGAATTCTGTGCTTCCTACAATGTATTTCTTTTTGCTTTCTTCTCCATCAGTTCCCAGTCAGCTTCCTTCAAGTCTTCTTGGTGTGCAGGACTCTAGCCAGGAGCTCATCACTGCCTGTTAGAAAGTGTCTGCAAGACTGCAGTTGTTCCAGTTCATATTTTGAAGCCAGGACACCCAAGAAAAAGATCACAGGGCTAGGCTTTCAATCAACAATCTTATTCATGGTCCAATCAGGAATAATGGTAGGAAGAATCCCACACTCCACTCACTCAGAGGGTCACAGATGCACATTCAGATATATCTGGCATAGGCTGGAACTATTTTTTCTGGGGTTTAGAAATTTTATTTGTACTTTTTAATTCTATAATCATGAGGAACATGAAGAATTTGTTAAATACAAAAATTTCACAAAAGACGCTGCAGAGCTGATGACTCAGAAGATATTTTTCAGTTAGTAGTTGGTAAATATGTATTTTGAGTTTTCGAATTCTAAGCTAATACTTTTAGAGAATTAAAAAATATATATTTTATGAGACTTCTCTCCATGGGGAAGAAAATGAAGGTTATATTCTCCACTTCTGTCACTGGAATCCTCTAAAAATGATGTTGTAGAGGGAAAAATTAGTGGACATTAGGACCATTTTCTCTAAAATGGTAAAGATATCCGTGTAAATGAAAACCATAGGTTATTTTGTTTTTTATTAACTTTAAGCATTAGTAATTGTTTTATTTTTCAGTTGAGTGGGTTAAGAAAAGAATTCATGATACAAGAGGAATTTAATTGATGAAGCATAAGGGGTGATCTTGCATAATAAAGAAACAGTTAAAAACACAATACTCTTAGATATACGTCTCAATGAAATTTAAACGTTACAAAGCTTGCTAACCTTTTCTTGCCATACTGCAGCAAGATACACATTTGTTTCCAAGGTTTATGTTAACAACCCTCAACTTCTAAAGGACAGCAAAGCATCCATGTTACAAAGTAGTTCTACAAGAAACATAGGTTTGTGTCATGAATAGGGTACATTTTGACCCAGTGTCTTTTCTATTACAAAATATTTCCCTAGAAAAAGTTATCTGCAATTGAAAGATGTGCTTTAATCTGTGATCTGTGATGCCTTTGTGTCATTCATCAATCTTATTGAATAGTTTGAATTAACATTACATTTTTGATAGCTGTAGCTGTTACTTCATTAGGTTGCTGCTACAACAAATCAATTTGTATAGAGACTGGATTACAAAGCAACACCGCATCATTTTATTTTTCTATTTCATCATTTTCAATGAAGTGTCACTTACAAAATAAAGACATACGTCGTACCTAGAATTTGAGACTATATATGAAGACATTTTGTTCTGTCTTTGGCATTGGAAGGTTTCCAGACATTAAAGAAATATCTACCTTCAAACTATGTCATCATGTATCAAGGGAATAATCAGACCATCCTATATTTTATGGTGGCTAACTTTATAATTTAAATAGATTTCTTGTCGATCATCAGTTTCTTATTCAAATAGCAATAAGTCACTCTATGGTGGACTGAATTTCAGTATTCTATCGAATATGAATTTTTATGTATTAGTAGTATGAATTAAAATTTGTATGGATTCTTTGAAAAAAAAGGCTCTGGATAAAAGTTGATGAAAATGTTGTGAGTGGTCATATCCTCAGATACTACTGTCCCTTTAGAAATGTAGGGTATTTATTATGTAAAAAAAAAAAAGAAAGAAAGAAAGAAGAATATTTTATACAATTATGAGAGAAACAGCCAAAATATTACAGTTCATGTGTGTATATTGTTATATGGGCCTAAAGCCAGATTAGCTTCAGATCTTAGTCCAGGTGAAATACCAGATAAATTATATATTGGGCCTCCAAAACACAGTAGAACTGTGTATGGTTCATTGGCTACAATAGCTCTTTATGTGTATCATGTACCACGGGAGAAAAGAACTGGACATGACAGAGGATACAGCTGAATGAACATAAGGCAAAGCATCAATAATGGGATCTGAACACTGGCCCTGTTGCTAATCTTTCTGAACTTCAGTTTGCACATTTGTAAAATGGTGATAATGTCCTGGCTTACTTCACTAGGTTTACACAAAAAGTAAAGTGAGATGGTATATGTGAAAATGCTTTCTTACTTAATCCACTCTCTGCACTACGGAGATACTTTTCGTGGGTGGGGTAGATGAGACACTGAGTTATACTTATTAGTGAATTTAGACTAAACAATAGTTTGTTGGAGTTATATGAAAGGTTTAGGATCATCGAGGATGGTTTGGAAAGTTAGCATGATGTGTTTCATCTGGAAAGTAAACCCCACAAGCCATACATCTTTTCCAAAGTGTGAGTTCTTTATATTATTTAATTCATATCATTTTCCAAGCGATAGAAGCAAGTTGGAGAAGTCAAATAATTCAACAGGATTTATTTTTAAAAGAAGAGCTATCTACCATTCCCCCAAATATATAAAACACATACTTACTTCTCAAAGTGAATTATTTTCAACTTTTAGCTATTTAGTTGATTACACATTTAGTATTTAACTTTATTTCTAAATAACATTTAACTGTTTCTTGATTTTTCATCTTAAATTTCCATAGCAAAAGATGCGACTTTGGCTTCCTTTCACATCATCCAACCTCCTGGTCAGACAGACACAAACCTGCACACACTCACATGCATATTGACTCACATACTCACGTACACACACATATGTGCACACACACTCAAACATACACAGTCTCCTTTCCTCCAATCAACCTGAGTTATAACATAAATTTTGATAGGATAAATCATTTTTACGTTATTATGAATATGCTAAACTATTAACTACTGCTACTTACAATTCTGACTTTGAGCAAAGCTTTTACTTTCCCTATATTAATTGTGTTATATATTCATTTGCTTCATTTCCTAGGTACTCATCACTAATTCGTCCTGAGACTTTCTGCCATTCATGTAATCCTCCTCTCAATAATTTCAAACACATCAGGTATCTTGCCTAATTCAGCCTCCTGGTCTATCCCCTCGAACCCTCCATCTTCCTTCTCAGATTCTCCACTTGTGATTCTTTGATCTCCCTTCATTTCCCCCAGAATGTTATTCTCTGTCCTTTTTACTATAGTGGCTTTCTTGTTTCCAGAATTTCATGTTTTCTTCTCCCTTGATTTACTCTCGTTTTAGTGGTGCACATCTCCAGAAATGTCCTAAGAAATGGATGTCCTAAGAAATGAATTTGGCTGGGCACGGTGGCTCACGCCTGTTATCCCAGAACTTTGGAAGGCCAAGGCAGGCAGATCACCTGAGGTCAGGAGTTCGAGACCAGCCCAGCCAACATGGTGAAACCCCGTCTCTACTAAAAATGCAAAAAATTAGCCAGGGGTGGTGGCACACGCCTGTAATCCCAGCTACTTGGGAGGCCAATGCAGGGAGAATCACTTGCACCCTGGAGGCAGAGATTGCAGTGAGCTGAGATCACGCCACTGTACTCCAGCCTGGACAACAGAGCAAGACTCTGTTTCAAAGAAAAAAAGAAAGAAAGAAATGGATTTAATGGTCTCTTTTTTTGAGAACTTGCATACAGGATAAGTACTTTTCTCCATTCACATTAGATTGATGGTTTCATTAAACATAGAATCATAGGTTGAAACTTATTTTCTTTCAGAATTTTCTTTATTGCTTTTGAGTTTCTATAGTATTACTGCTGTTGAGACATCTGATTTCTAATCACTTGTTTGTGACTTGAATTTTTTTTTCTTCTCTGGAAGCTTTCAGGATGTGTTTCATATTTTCAGTATTCTAGCATTTTACAATGATAGTCTTTGATATAATGTATTTTTACCTTTGATTTATTGAGTCTCTCGTCAGCTTTTTAAAACTAGAAGTATATATCTTTCATTTTGTTAATCTTTTTTCTAACGATTTTCTCTCCAATATTTTCTCCCTTATCTCTTTCAAGAATTCTGTTACTCATGTATTAACACTAAAATGGTTTCTCCAAACTTTTTAGCCTCTATGTCTCCCAAGGAGAGCCCTGATTTTCTCAACTACTTCTTCTAAATCTTCTATTTTTTTTTTCTGCTATTACTTTTGTAATACTCAAGGGCCACTATTTGTTAATGAACACTTATTTTACTAAGATACAGGTTTTTTGTTTCTCACACAGTTATACTCAGTAATTCAAACAATATTTTTTAGCATCTACTATGTGTCAAGCAAGCACTGTTTTGGGGACTGGGAAAATAGCAGATAACAACACACAAAGAAACATCTCTGTGTCTTTGGAACTTACGTTCCAGAAGGGGTGACAGGCAATAAATGAGGTAAACTACTGAAACCTATGATAAATTAGATAACAATAAGTCCTTACAATGAAAACAACTAGGAATGGAAATAGAAACTTGTGTGGACATTGGAGATAGCATGGCAAGGGATGGTAATGTAGAGAAGGTGACTTTGAGTTAAGAGCTGGAAGAAGTAGGGTAGCAAGTCATTCTAACAACTGGAGAGAAGTTTCTAATCCCAAAGGGAATGAATGCTTGGAATGTTTAAGCAAAAGCAAGGAGATTGGGTGCACGGAGAGAGTGAGTGGAAAAGTTGGAGGGGGTGAAATGTGAGAGAGACAGGCAGACAGACAACTCACACAGGCCTGGAGGAATTCTGCATTTTAGTCTCTATATAAGGGGACATTATGTGAATATTTTGAACAGATAATTGGCATAACTTGATTTTTAAGGAATAATTCTTATAGCTATGTAGAGAATAGATTAATAATAAAAATGATAAGACTAATAGTTAAGTTGGCCAGGCATGGTGGCTCACATCTGTAATCCCAGCACTTTGGGAGGCTGAGGCAGGAGAATTGCTTGAACCCGGGAGGCACAGGTTGTAGTGAGCCGAGAGTGTGCCATTGCACTCCAGCCTGGGTGACAGAGTAACACTCCGTCTAAAAAAAAAAAAAAAAAAAAAGGAAGAAGAAGAAGAATTAAGTCAAAAGCTGAAAGTAGGGTAGCAAGTCATTCTAATATTCTAATAGCTGGAGAGGAGGTTTCTAATCCGAAAGGGAATGAATACTTGGAATGTTCCAGCAAAAGCAAGGAGATTGGGTGCAGGGAGAGAGTGAGGGGGAAGGTTGGAGGGGGTGAAATGTGAGACAGACAGGCAGACAGACAACTCACACAGGCCTGGAGGAATTCCGCATTTTATTCTACATATAAGGGGACATTATTTGAGTACTTTGAACAGAGATTGGCATAATTTGATTTTTAAGGAATAATTCTTATAGCTATATAGAGAATAGATTAACAATACAAATAAGAATAATAATGGCTGACATTTATGTATTGCTTATTATTTGCCACACTGTATTCAAAATGCCTTACTTACATTAGGTTGTGAAGTTCTCACAACAGCTCTGTGAGTTAGATACACTATCTTCATCATTTTACGGGTGAGGAAACTGAGCACTAAGACATTAAATAACTTGCCCAAGGTGATACAACAGGTAAGTGGCTGATATAGGATGTAAATCCTTGCAATGCACTTTCAAAATCTGTGCTTTTGTTCCCAAGCTCTATTATAGGGGTGACAGAGTGTGTGCAGGGATGTCAGTTTGCAATAGTTTGGGTGAGTGAAGTTGGCAGTTTGGACAAGGGTGGTAGTGGTAGAGTTGTTAAGAAGCTGCTGAATGTGAGAAGGGTTCTGAAGGCAGAGCTGTCAGGATTTGCTGATAGATCTGTGGAAAAGAAATAATGGATGTCAAGGGAGACTCTGAGTGTTTTGACTATAACAAATAGGTAAATGAGATTCCATTGATGAGGATAGCAAGCCCTGTGGTGGCATGTTTGGAGGGAACAAATCAATATTTCAGTTGTGAACATGTCATATTTGGGATGTCTATTACATGTTCAACTGAAAATACCACGTGGAAATGGAATATTATTGGATGCTGGAATTTAAATAGATCAAGAACAGGATACATGTTTTGGAGCCATCCACATCGACTCAGTATTTAAAACCACTGGAATGAGAGAATTCAGCTAATGCAAATATAGACAGAAAAGAACATTGAGGACTGAACTTTGTGTCTTTACAACATGTAAAAATCAGAATACTTGGCCGGGCACGGTGGCTCAAGCCTGTAATCCCAGCACTTTGGGAGGCCGAGACGGGCGGATCACGAGGTCAGGAGATCGAGACCATCTTGGCTAACATGGTGAAAATCCATCTCTACTAAAAAATACAAAAGACTGGCCGGGTGAGGTGGTGGGCGCCTGTGGTCCCAGCTACTCAGGAGGCTGAGGCGGGAGAATGGCGAGAACCCGGGAGGTGGAGCTTGCAGTGAGCTGAGATCCGGCCACCGCACTCCAGCCTGGGCGACAGAGTAAGACTCCGTCTCAAAAAAAAAAAAAAAAAAAAAAGTCAGAATACTTGCAAAAGAAGACTAATAAAAGAGTCACCAGAGAAATAGAAGGAAAACCATCAGAACATGAACATTCAGAGGCCAATTCAAATATACTCCATGAAGGAAGGATTGATCAATAGAAACAAATGCTTTTGAAGGATTGAAAGAGAAAATGACTGAGCACTGATTATAAAATTTGAAAATATAAAGGTCATGGGTGACTATGAAAAGGAGCATTTTTTGGTGAAGTGATAGAATAGATTCAAAGGAACTAGGTGGAGAATAGCATAAACCTTTTTGATGAACTTTGCTGTAAAGAACAGAAAAATACTAGAAGAGGACACTAGGACAAGGGAAGTTGTTAATGGGAATTGTCTAAGAAGTGGATGAAATTGATGATGCAATAGAGTGAATAGATGACTGCAAAAACAAAGACCATGAATAGAAAAGATCATATGGGGTGTAATGCACAAATGGAAGGACTGAACTTAAGAGGAGGGGTGATTTGGGGGTGGATATGTATGCTCGCTTTTCTTTGCACCTATTTATGCAATAAAATAAAAATGCAAGCTAATCAGCTGAGATTGATGGGCAGGGAGGGTGTTTTGGCTGTTGGAGGAGAGAAGGGAATGGGTAAACTAATCCTTTCAAAGAGTGGGAGAGACAATGGGACAATGAAAAATGGGAGGATTGCCAGGTAGCTGTGATGTTTGTGGTCATGAAGTTCAAATGAGATGTTAGCAAAATGATGCATTTTTCTGCAATCATATCCACCTGCTGTAGTGCAGATGGAGAAAAGTCTGAAAGTTGGATTCAACCAGGAGAGTTTGAGAGACAATGAAGACTGGGGCAAGAACATTGAGGGTGGGACGTGACTAGAAGGAGGGACTAAAGAATTTAGGTAAAGTAACAAGGAAGTTGAGGATAGTGAAAAGATTCAATTAGACTGGAGGTTCCATAGGGGTCCCAAAATTGGTGTAAACAGGGTATAACAGTACAAGCTAGAAAAGAGACAGTGGACTTGCATTAGCCACATATTATGCTCATGCATAGTGTTGAGTGAACACGTCTGAGTGAACATTAAGTTAAACATACCTACAATTCCCACAGCTTTTGTACTGTGGAGAAAATATTTGCTCAGTTGAGTGAGCAACAGGCAAACAGTGATATGCTTTTTAGAGAATTGCAGGTATTACAAAGGTGAACAGAAAATAGCTCACGGAAGAAGTGAATATTTCTTCTGACTCAAAATTGATCATTAGAAACTTTCAGCTGAATTTTCAAAATACATCTTCTCTATTCTTTTTTTCTGCACAATTCTGTTTACCCTGGAAAAAGTGTCTTAATATTGTCATTAATATGTAGAAATATGTAAAGTTTATTTTATATTGATTCAATCAAATAAATATTTAAAGACATAAATCTAAGCATGTTACCTGTCCAGATTAAAGTCTTCTATGGCCTTCTATTACACTTGGAATAAAGTCCGATCTCTTTTCCATGATTTATTCATCCCCACGTAATCGAGGTCTAACCTCTCAGACCTATCTCCCTGATATCTGCCTTCCCTTCCACAGGGTCCAGTGACACTAGCTTTAATGTTCCCAGAAGACTTACTTCTGCCACTTGAACCAAACTCTTCCTCCTCGAATGACTTTTTGTGGTTGTGAGCCTTTAGTAGGATTTCCCATGATCCTCATTTCTGGTATCCACGTCTATGTGTAACTCCTCCTCTTGTGCATCAGCTATACCTATTAACTCAACTTCTAGTGAATAGAATGTGGCAAAATTGATGAGAAGTCCCTTTTGAGTGTAGGTGACTTCTGTTTGGGGTTCTGTCTACTTTTCACTCCCACATTTTCCAATCCTTCAGTCTGAGGGAAGTCAGCTGCTCTGTTGTGAGTAGCCCACATGGCAAGGAAATGATGTCTCTAGCCGATAGGCACGGAGGCTCTGACGCCTGTCAACAGCCTGTGAGGGAGTCTAAACATTTCGTCTTCTCGCTGAGCCTGGAGAGAATGACAGCTCACTGGCTGATATGTTGCTTGTATTCTTGTGGCAGACCTCAGGCTAGTGGACCTGACTGACTAAGCCACACCTGGGTCCTGACCCACAGAAACAATAAAATACAAATGGTTTGTTGTTTCACGCCACTAAGTCTTGAGGTAATCTCTTATGTGGTCATAGATGACTAATACACTTGTTCTTTTCACTTGCGCTTCAGATCTAACATCCATTTCTCTCCTCTCAAATGGAGTCAGCAAACTTTTTCGATAAAGGCCATATAGTAAAAATGTTAGGCTTTGTGAGTAATACAGCTTCTACCACTACTACCCAATCTGCCATTACAGCATGAAATCATCAGGAGACAATAAGTAAATGAATGAGCGTGGCTGGGTTTCAAGTAAATTCTATTCACAAATACAGGTGGCAGGCCAGCGTTTGCCAACTCCTACTCTAAGAGACATTCCAGGCCCCTTGGTCTAATGTCATTTCTCACACACTGAAGTCACTCTCATTTTAGCTTCTTTAATTTATTCTTTTATTGTCCTTCTCACTGGAATGGAATCTACTTGAGAGCATATTGCTCCCTGGGGATCAGAACAATGACCAGCATGTTAGACAGTTAATACTGAATGGGTATTTACATGGATTGATTTGGGTAAGGCTGGAGGAGGACTTCCCAGATGAGGAAGTGCCAGGAACCATGCCACCAGATAAAGACATAAAAAAAGATAAAAACACAGTGCTACATGTTCATATATGCCATATCTGTCCTGTCAAAGAAAGGCATTGATTGATCTGTGCTCTTTCAAAGGTCAAAACAGTGGAAATCACAGTCTGGTAGCAACCTCTGTATCAAACTTTCCCCGACCCCCAGATACTGTTAATTCCTACCTTCTTTTTTCTATTTAATACCCACAAACATTTTAAAATATATAATTATTGAAATAGTTTTTTCCAATACTAGCTTCCCAACTAGAATGTGAATTACTTGAAGGCAAGGGCAATGCTCTTTTAATCTTTGTATGTGGAACCTGTTTGCCACTGTGAGTGCTCAGTAAGTGCTTGTCTGTCATAGTATGTTCTCAATAAATCAATGCTGAAGAGAGAAATGGAAATAGGGAGGGAGTGGGGAAAGAAGGAGTTAATTCCATGTGAAGCACAAATCTAAACCTGAGACATGTTCAAGTTAGCTGGTCTGCCTCTACTCTCAGGGAATACAACTTCTTTTATGTGATTTGTCAAGATAATTGCCTTAATTTTGCTGATAGAAAGAACCATTAGAAAATGGTATTGAATTTTTTCTCTCCCTGCAGGTGCCAACCCACTCTTCCTTTTTCATTTACCATGTAACTACTGTATTTTACTGTGGCAGGGGGCACATAAATTTCCATCTTTCTTATGAAACACTGCTGTTGTTATTCTCTGTAACATTTCAAAATATTAGAATATATAACAGAGAGAACAACTGCACTTGGATAGAACTCTTTGCAAATGAGTAATAAAGGCATCATATACTCTTTCCAAGGTTATGGTTACACAAAATTCTTAATGGAATTTGCTCATAAACAGGAGTCAGAGAGATAAGAATGAGTTGAATTTGGCTTTTCAGCTATGTAGCAATGTATTAGATTATACCTTACAGGGTTGGTGCACATACTTTTATCCAGATAATGATATGTCTGGCTCTACAAATAATATATGTTTGTTCTTTCAGCTTAGCAAATTACAACATGGTGTTTGGGGGCAGGGTATAGTTTGGATAACATTGTAACTAGCAGTTGATCTTAATCTGTACTGTTTTTGATTATATATAATTTATTTTAATTGCAGAGCAGCACAAATTTCAAATTTAACTTTGGTATGGCTTTCCTCACAACATAATACAGAAAAATCACACTACAATTGGTCTTTATTGCCATTTTGGTCTAACACAGGCCATTTGATTATGAGCATTCTGTGTTATAAATAAATCAAAAAAGAATGAAAAATTGTGATGACTTATGTTGGACTTTAAATTTTGTATTTCTGCAGGGATGCACATGCATTGTAGAAATTATTTTGAAAACAGGAAAGACATGTCAACTATGAAATCATTTATAATTATAATGTTCGGAGATAACCACACTTTATATTTTGATGTTTATGCTTCTGATCTTTTATATATTTCTGTTAAATAAGTAATAATGAAAATCAAGATCAAACTGATCATAATATTTTAGATATTTAGGCATATTATTCTCTGAGAGGTTAAATAAATATGAAAATAAATAGAAAGATACATATACCTTTTTTTATCTGTGTTTCTGCATTTCCTCACTAGAACATAAACTCCCTGAGGACAGATTTTTTTTTTTGAACTCTTCTATCTCTATTGTGTAAGACAGGGCTTGGCACTTATCTGTTCAATGAGTGAATTCATAACTCACATTTTGCATTGCAATATGTTTATCAAGAAATTTTCAAGAATACAAGAAAGAGTTTTTAGTATTTAAAGAAAATTATTTTTAAAATGGCTATGAACTTTGTGCCGGTAATTCACCAAACCAATCTTTATTTGATCGGATACTGAAGTTCTTTCCTAACTTTACCTAAATATGAAAATAAACTATTTGTTTATGTATTCTGATGGCATTATTCGTTTGTTGCTAGTTAGAGATAAAATTAAAATTGCTTCCCAATTTTATTTAGTAGACCAGAATACTATTGAGACATCACAATAATTGCCTTAGTAATTCTCTTGAACCCCTCGAATTAGACAATAGACCTGCTTGGAATGTTTATAATTAAATCTTAGTGTTGGGTTTGGTTTACTATTATATATCATTCTTATCTCATTACAGAAATTATACCTATTTTTATGCTACTAAACAGATTTTTTTAAACATGTGGTATGAAAATTTTGAGATCAAAACCTTTGTGCACTTTGTTCCTATTCAATACTGATGATATAGATTATCCAAATTTGTTCTAATAGTATTTTTTTTAACATGTAAATTTACTTATGGTATATTCCTAGTTTTTACACTGTTTGGATTAGTTAGCTGGTATTTGAGTTTGAATTTTTATCCGTTTATTTATAAGCAAGATTTGTCCATACTTTTCTTTATAGAACAGTCTTTGTCAGTTTTGATTAAAAGCTTGGCTAAGTTCACTGAGACGGGTCATTTAAATTCTTTCTATGCTCTGGAATGGTTTATTTATATGAATACTACATGTTACTTGGAAGTTTGAAGGAAATCGCCCATAAGACTCTTGAGAACCATGTCTTTTTAAATAGCTGAGTATTTGAAAATATATTTCCATTATGCTATGACAATCGTTTTGTGATGATGTTCCTCTTATAAAGTACAGCATAACTGAAAGTTCCTGGAAATACAGTTTTGCCAAATTGCACAATTTTCTTTATTTTATGACACTGAACCTTTAATCTGCTAATCAACAATATCAGTCTCTGAAAGGATAATAGAATATACAATGTGCCCCAAACTCATTTATTATAGAATCCATTTCCATTTTTACATCACAGTTTTAACATCTCACAAAATAAAGAAAAACTGTCAAAGTGGCTTAGAATATAACTCTATGGCCATCCAGCCAACATTAATTCCAGGCTCCGGTCTTGATTTGTTGTGTGACCCTAGACAAGTTACTCAAAATAAGAATATCTAACTGAAAGGATTACGAAAAGAAATGTGCATAGTAGCGTGAAATATATCACATTTTTTACCCTTCTTATGGATTATTTTATCTCCTTTCTCATTTCAAGGTTTTTTTGTGTCTCTCTTAATGACTAAACAGACATGATCCTTTTTTCTTTCAAAGCCTACCAGTTCTATTGTTTTACATTTCCTAAATTTCTCATTTCTGATCTTACATTTTTATTTACTTCTTCTATATTCTCAAACATGAGAGGCTTATGTCAGGCATTCTCCACCCCTGTTCCGAAGTCAAGAGGCTGACCCGGGTTGCTACTTCTTCAAAGACCAGACCCAGATCATGAGTTCAATCACTGGAAGGGGAAATTGTTATATTTTCCTCTCCCCTCCTTTTAAAAGCAATATAGTATAAGTTCTACCTTTATTTTCCTAGTGCAGTGCTTACCTCAGTATGTTTTAATATCATATATCAACTTAAATTCTCTCAATATTAGTATCATCAGTTAATGAAAGTCTCTCGATTTCCCTAAATTAGATGAGAAAATGAGAACATTTTACTCCGCTTTTGTGCCTTCAACAACAGTTCTTATTAAAATTTCCCTTTTACAATTGTGTTGAGATTTGTATTCAGTCTTATACCCATATCCATAAAAATCATTATTTCCGTATGAAATTGTGCTTCCACCAACTGTTTCATAACATGCCTCCCTTATTTTTGAATACAATTACATTGAAAAGATTCCTAGGTAATTTCAATGAATCTGCATTTATTATTTTAGGGAGGAAAACACATTATTCTTTTCTGCAGAACTGAATTTTGTTGGTTAATATTTTATGTATAAATTTTGCATATATAACCGCAAGAAAGATTGATATTTAGCTTATTTGAGGACTGAATTACTTATTTTGTAACATCTTTATTGATATTTCACAAAATTTATTTTACTTTGCTAAGTAAATTAGGGATAATTTTCTAGGGCTGTACTAATTTAAACATTATCCATATCATTCCCTTAAAGTCAGACTCAATTAATCTTGGAATTTTTTTGTCAGTGGTAGATCTTCTATGATTTTTCCAAATTTTTATCTCTTTTACTGTCTACAACAATGCTTGTAATAGCGTAGGTGCTAAATAAACATGTGTTGGATGAGCAAACCAAAGAATCTTTTCTCTGCAACTCATCTATTAAGTTTTCTATTTCGCCTTGAGTTATTGTGCTAGAAAATAATAATTCCTAGGCAATGATCTGTTTCTATCTTTCTCTCTTTTTGTTAGTTGTTGAAGTAGCACTCTTTTAAAATTATTTTTTATGGTATTAAAATAGCACTAAAAAATTATATATATTTAAGGTGAACAGCATGTTTTGATATACACATTACATAGTGAAATGATTACTACAGTCAAACAAATTAATATGTTTATCATTTCACATAGTTATTTTTTGTGGTAAAAGTACTTACAAATCTACTCTTAGCAAATTTCCAGTGTATCATACAATATTGTTAGCTACAGTCCTCATGCTGCACATTAGCTCTCTGGACTTACTCATCCTACATAACTACAAGTTTATGCCCTCTTACCTACATTTCCCCATTCCCCACCGTTATGTCCCTGTTGCTGGTAACCACCATTCTACTCTCTATTTCTGTTTATTGGAGTTTTGTTTATTAGTTTGTTTTAAATTCCACATGTAAATGAAATCATGCAGTGTTTTTCCTTTCTGCATCTGGCTTATTTCACTTAGCATAATGTCCTCCAGGTTCATCCATGTTGTCAAAAATGGCACAATCTCTTTTGTTTTAAATGGGTGAATAATGTCTATATAGATATACACACACACTCATACACACACATGCACACACACATATATAGTGGATGTATATCACATTTTCTATATCCATTCATCTGTCAACAATTACTTAGGTTGTTTCCATATCTGTATCTTGGCTATTCCAAATAATGCTTCAATGGGCGTGAGGGCATAAACATCTTTATCAGGTGGTGATTTCATTTCCCTTGGGTATATACTCAGAAGAGGGATTGCTTGAAACCTCTTCCAAGTACTTGACACATCTCCTTTATCATTTCAGATCATGTATATTTATATTGTCTTTAATAAAGATCTCAAACATTTGATCTGTTTTGTCTTTCCATCAAACCAGCTTTTGTCTTCTATTTAATTTCATCCTTTATCTTCATTAATTACTGCCTTCCTCATTTCTTTGGTTTACATTGTACTTTTTAATGTAAGTTATTTAGGTACTATGTACTTAATTTCTTAATTTATGTCTTTTTTCCCTCTAATAATGAAATGATTTAATTTCGATTGCATTTCAATAGATTGTAATTTTACTTTTGATATGAGTGTTAGGAGAATGTTCCTCAATTTCCTGGTGATTAAAATATTATCTCTGAAGCGTTTTTTTTTTCCAGGGGTAATAATCACATAAGATAATCACTTTAAAGTGGAAATTCAGTGGCATTTAGTACAGCCACAATGATGTGTAATCACCACTTCTATCCAGTTATGAAACATTTTCATCCTCCCAAAAGAATCCTTGTACCCATTAAGCAATCAACCCTCATTCCTATCTCTACCCTCTTCCCCCACTCAGGTTCTGGAAACTACTAATCTGCATTCTGTATCTGTGGATTTATCTGTTCTGGATATTTCATATAAACTAAATCATACAATTGTGACTTTTTGTGCCTGACTTCTTTCAATTAGCATGACATGCTATCTGCAACAACCAGTTCAGGAAACCAAACCATAGCCCCTGTAGCAGTTGGCCTAAAATGGCCAGGACTTCATCAATAGCTGAAAGCTATTCTAATTCCTCTCTATCCCACTGGAAACTTAAGGTCAACCAAGGAAAGTCAAATATGCTTCCCTAACCAATTATATAGGATGCAGCACTTCTAATTAGCCTGCCTACAGCTTCCCATTCGAACAGCCTCCAATAAGGGCATACCTGAACCTTTCCTTTTTTCTTTACTCCACTATGAAGTTCTCCCACTCCTCTGCCTGCTTTTGAGTTTCTGTCAAACACAAGTGATGGTAGTTGACTCCCTTGCTGTAGGAAGTGCTGAATAGATAGTCTTCACATGTGCTGACTCTGGTGGTCTTTATTTCCACACTCAAATGTGCTGTATGGATTAGCAGAAACCCAGTTTCAATCTCACTGTATCCTTTCCCCTTTCTCAATCTTGAGAATTCTGCTCAGTTTCATGTATTGTTTGATTAATTCTTTCTCAGGTGTTGCCCTCAATTGAGATACATTGCCAACAGGTTTTTAAAATTCTTGCACATCATTAGATGTTGTCCTATGCCTTGTAATGTGCATATGGACAGGATTCCTTAGGTACAGTCTTCCCTCTTGGTTATCAGTAGTCCTCATCTACTGTCTTAAAGTTTCTAGTTATGTGAATGAGAAGTGTAATTCTTTTTCTTTCAGGGGAAAATATTTTTTAACACTTGTCTTAGTTGATTTTGTGTTGCTATAACAGAATATCTTACACTGGGTCATTTATAAATATAATAATTTATTGTTATTTATAAAGATAATAATTTATTTGGCTCTCAATTCTGGCTCAATTTGGCTCACAATTCTGGAGGCTGTGAAGTTCAAGATTGAGCAGCCCATCTGGTGAGTGTCTTGTGCTGCTTTAACTCATGGCAGAAAGTGCAAGAGGGAGTGAGCACATGCAAAAAGACACACAGGAGACACTAACCAGTTCCCACAAGAGAACTCACTTACTCACTGGAGAAAGCATTCATGAAGGCAGTGCCCCCATCAACCAAACACTTCCCATTAGGCCACACCTCCTAACACTACCAAAGTGAGAATCAGATTTCAACATGAGTTTTGGCAGGGAGTGGGGGTAATCACATCCAAACCATAGCAACATTTACGTTTTCTCATAAACCTAGGAGCTCAGGCATTGTACCTGGATACATTGGGTATGTATGTCTTCTTACCAGTCTTGAACTCTAACATCCTCTTTACCTGTAGACTCAGGTCTTTCATAAGCCTACGTAAGCTTTTTTTGTTGTTGCTATTTTCTTCCCCTAATATGTTCCCTTTTTACCTTTTGGCGCTTCTATCACTTCTTAAATCTTCTATGCTTTCCTTCATGATTTGTGTCTAAAATTATATTCATTTAAAAATAAATTTGCACGTGATCTGCAAAGCCTACTAATTTAGTTCCCTATACAGGTCACTCTTCCTCACTTTACTACTGAATTATTTATTTCGGAAATTATTATTTTTACCCCAGGATGTCTCTTTAGAGCTTCACTGAAATCTTCATAAGTGTTCTATTTTTTATTATTTTTATAATCAAAATGTCATCTGTCTCCTTCAGCAGTTGTTTTACTAGTTGTGCATTTTTATTCATTGCCTTCATCTTCGTATTTTTTACTGGGCTCCCCTGGGCTTCTTTAAGTGGCTTCTTGAGATTTTATAGATCTCCAAGGCACAAATCCTTTGGCCTCTTGTGGGGTAGAGTGAAGAGGTACACTCATGCAGAACCAAAAACTACCTTCTTAAGGTGCCCAGAAATCTCCTTTCAGAATCCACCACTCTCTGGCCTTTGGCCTGGGCTTCTTGATGCTAACCTTAGGTTTTTCTACTCCAATAGAGCCAAAATAAAATCCATTATTTTCACCTGTATCTGGAGACCCACACAGTCTAGCATCACAGTTGCCTGGCACTACATAGAGGTGCCAAAAATGTTGACTCAGGATTAATTTGTTTGAAAGCACAAGAGGGTGATTTTCCAGGAACCATATTGCTGGAATCCTTTTGTCTATAAGCAAAAGTAGATCAAGTATGCATAAGTCACATCATCACTCACTCTTTCAAGCTACATTATGTACACTATCATAATCCCTCTCCTACTCTTTCAAGCTATTTTATATCGCTATCACTTCTTTCAGCTGTAATAAACACAATACCCAGGGAGCACTTAAAGGAAGAAGAGGCTGATCAGCAGCTCAATCTCTTTTTCTTTTGCTCAGCATCCTCAGCAGGTTGCTTTCAGCTTCACAGAGTTGTTTACAAAGACAGAAAGGAAAGAGTAGTGGAGAGGTAATGCTGCCCCCATTCTCACGTAGAGAGCTTTCCTTGGAAGATACCTTCTGTCTCATTGGTCAAATCAGGTTCACATGATTATCTTTAGCTGCAAGAGAGCCTGGGAAAGAGAGTGATTCACATTTTTAACATTTATCATGGTGACAGAAGGAAATTGCTGTTAGGCAGGCAACTGATACGGCTTGCCATATTCTCAGAGGACTATTAGGGGTTAAGTCATGGGGTGGGAAAAATATGCCTCTGGCTACCTAATAAATCTGTTTTCTTGAATTGAGTGATGGCTACCTCCTTCTGCTTGTGGAGTGTCCATGTGTGTGGGGCAGTGTTGAAGACAGACATGTCATTTTTCCCAATATCTCTTGTCCTGCTACTCTGCCTCAAGGCTTCATCTGTACTTTGTGCTTAAAAATTCCTCCTGAAATCTGGCATATCTTTGATCAATAGTCCTAGCTTCTAACACTGTTGAAAATTTACATTTGTTTTTGAGATTTGCTAAGAATTTCATGGGAAAGTTGACAAAGGGTGTGGGGTGTGATTTCTGAATGCCCTTGGCTTTGGTGCCAGAATTGGCATCAAGGACTTGGCCCCAGTGACTCCACAATGAAGCAGATGCTCCTTTGCATTCACCTGACTGCATGATGTCAGCGGCTGCAGGCACGGACAACTGATGTCACCCAAGGCAAGGTGAGGGCAGATCAGTCCCTGTTAACCACAATTCTATACACAATATTGAGAAGATATTTTTCAACGTACAGAAAGAAAGCCTAATTGACAGCCAAGAGCTTAGCTGCTCTGAAGTTGTTAATGAACAAGATAATAACAGGTTTTACTTTTTGCAATAGTATAATTTTCCTCCAAAATTTCTGCTAATTTTGAGTTGTGATAAAAGAATAAGTCCCTTAATGTTAGGTGATTAATTTATGCTATACCAGATCATATGGCATATAGTGACTGCAAATGATCTAATTCTCAAAGGCAGTTTTTCAGAAGGAGCAGAAAAGGCAAGTCAGGGTTAGCAAAGTCCAGGCAGAGACCTGGACTATACTGAACTCTACTGTTTAGATTAAAAATACTGAATTATTTAAAAAATGAATGTTTTAGCAAATAAGCACAGTTTTATATGGTGAGAATGAAGTTAGTAGTTTGTGATTGTTTGGCTAGCCATGGAGAACCTTCTATTCCAAATGAGGAGTTTATCTAGTCATGATGAAATATTTTGGGGAAGAGGGGTAAAATAGAAAAAAAATAACAATAGGTTTAAAAAATCTTTCATATAACATATTTTCTTCTTAATTCTTAGAGGGCAAAGCACCCATCACCACCTATTACACTGATTTAGATAAGCCCTAGATGTCTAATTCCCAAGCATAAAACATTCTGATGTCTCATGGTATCTTGCCACTCAAAATGTGGTCGAGAGGCTAGTAGTATCTTATCACTTGGGAGCTAGTTAAAAATGTAGGACCCGTATATCCAGCAAGTAGCTGGTTTGTGTGCTCTGAGTGAGGGTCTGAGTCACCTGCCATTTTGCTGGAGGAGCCCCTCGGGCCGTAGTAAACATTTGCAATGTCTTTCATCTTTGAGTGGATCTACCGTGGCTTCAGCAGTGCGCCCCAGTTCCTAGGACTTGACAAGAAATCTGGAAAACTTGTATTCTTAGGTTTAAACAATACAGGCACAACAATTCTTCTTCACATGATCAAAGATGACAGATTGGGCCAACGTATTCCAACACTACATCCGACATCAGAAGAGCTAACAATTGCTGGAATGACTTTTACAACTTTTCACCTTGGTCCGCACGAACAAGCATGCCGGGTTTGGAAAAATTGTCTCCCAGCAACGAATGGGATTGTCTTTCTGGTGGACTGTGCAGATCATTCTTACCTTATGGAATCCAAAGTTGAGCTTAATGCTTTAATGACTGATGAAACATATCCAATGTGCTAATCCTTATCTTGGGTAACAAAACTGACAGAACAGATACAATCAATGCAGAAAAACTCCATGAGATATTTGAGCTTTATGGACAGACCACAGGAAAGGGGACTGTGACCCTGAAAGAGCTGAATGTTCGCCCTATGGAAGTGTTCATGTGCAGTGCACTCAAGAGGCAAGCCTACAGGGAGAGTTTCTGAAGTTTTGACAGTGAAAATAAGAGTATTACTTCTCTAGACTGATCATATTCACAGCTTCCTCATGAACTTTTCTAATAGAACAAGGAAAGCTCTCCAACCATATCTGGCATTGTGAAGCCTAGAGTCTCTGTCAACTTTCTCATCACCCAGTGGTGACATGTGCTCTTCTCCACACCGTTGGGAGGTAATGCTGTCCCATGTGCAGTATTCTGGTCAGTATCCTGGGACTTGGAAGTTGGCAGGATTTGCCGAGTAAAGCTATGTGCCATTGTGGGGCACCTGAAAAGAAAACACGTCTCACACTATAATTGATTTCAAAAGAAAGCAATTCTATTTTTTAAAGAAAGTGTTGTTAATGTAATTGGTATCCCTCCTCACGTTTTTAGTTCACAGTTTACTTGGTTTGGAGTTCTCTATTCTTTTTTATTAACTAATGAATGATACTTAGATCCTTCATAAAATTAAGCGCAGATACACATTGGAGACCAGAGCTCATCTGGGTGAACTTACTCCTGCTGAGTTAGCAGGTTGGTGAGAGAAACTCCCACAAGCACACCTGTCTCTCTAACTGCCTTGGAGTAGGTGGCATTATCTCACCCACACAGAACTAGAAAAGGGACAGAACTCTGGCTTTGCAGTTGTGGCAGGTTTCACTGTGGTAAGCTAGGGTCACTCCTCATTGGGGAATGTGTAGCAGACTGTTCACTGTGGAGGAGTTAATTGTAGACTGGGTTATTCTTACTTACAAAGTTACAGATTTCAGTCAGTCTCTGCTTTTGTACTTTTGTGAAATTTTATTTCTCTCTATAGCACCTTTTCATTTTGGTTATAAAAGTGACTTTCACTTTTTAAAAGAGTTGAGAACATCTCTCATGTCACATACTGCAGGTGTGTCAGTTACTTTTACGTAGATTCTAGAGGGAAATTTTTCTAAATAGGGAGACAGGACAAAATTAACAGTTTAAGTGCTCTTAATTCTGTGACTTGAGAACTGAAAAGTATTGTGGTACTTGTTTGGATCCAGAAAATTTTGCTCAGTGAGCTTTAAAAATCTCCATTTGTGAATTTGGCCTCTATTGGGCTGTTCATGAACTCTTTTTCTTACATCTTGTCTCCTTAGATATCTGTGTTGTTGGTATTAAAGTATCGGTTAACATCTATAGCTTTTCCAGGTTTGTTTGTTTGTTTTGTTTTGGTATGGAATTGCCTTTCTCCATTGCAGAAATAAGCTGGGGAAACACTAATCCAAAACTTTCTGTAGAGCTATTCCTTGGGAGACAGCATCACTTATTGGCAGTAAAGACTCTGCATAAAAGCACCAGCATCTCTACCAGGGT
This sequence comes from Rhinopithecus bieti, assembly GCF_001698545.2. Taxonomy (NCBI): domain Eukaryota; kingdom Metazoa; phylum Chordata; class Mammalia; order Primates; family Cercopithecidae; genus Rhinopithecus; species Rhinopithecus bieti. The sequence continues at coordinate 891,041 of NW_016819911.1, forward strand.
GATGAGGTTTAATTTTATAGCATTCTATTTTCCTTATACCACACGTAAAATTGAATTTTGGTGATCTTAACCTATATTCTACACTTGTAGTAAAAGATCAAATGATAGATCTCCCAGGAAAAGATAACATAGGAGATGAAAAGTTGGGAGGATATCTGTATTCTAATGTGAGGGTAGGGAAAGTGTGGATAATATATTTCCAGGGTAAGAGAGTATCCTTCTTTAGCTGCAGTTTTCATTCTCAGTCTTCAGTACTGACTTGTTGGGAAAGCATACTTTTTCACTGCCGGGTACCGAATGCAGAGACTCAATGAAGTATATGTCTAGGATGTTCGTGCATTTCACTTATTAGTATGCATGGCTGGATTGAGACAATTGTTGATTTGGAAAGGGGTTAAAATCTTAAGGGAAAAAATCTATCTGATAGTGAATGAACTATGTAATTAACTTGGATATTTTTAATTTCCTGTGACTAAAGGTTCCCCATACTTCTCTATTCAGAGACGTGAGAAGTATGATTGCTTCAGTGTTAGTTTTCCTCCTTTTTTTTTTCCTGTTTGTCTCTAGTCACTTTGTTGCAAGCTAGAAAACTGGGGGTTCTCCATAGGACAGCTCTTTGTGAAAGTGTTTTATCCCACTGGAGAAAGGGGATTGAAAATCAGTTAGGAGCAGTGTATTTCTTGCCCCACAGAACACTATTCCTATAATAAAATAGCTGAAAGAAGCTGCTGTGTGGAGCTTTGGCACCTTGTACAGGAATTCCAGTGAATTCAGACTTTTCATTCTGTTTTATCAGGACACATATATGTCCTATTTCAGTAAAAGTAAAATCATCATTTACAAAAGAATGTCAATGTGTATCCTAAGCATTTATATAAAAAGTTAAAACAAAGCAAAAGTGTAGAGCCTTAGATAGCACCTACATCTACTGAACCAGAGCCTCATTTTACCAGATCCCCTGGTACACTGGTATTGGAGAAGCATGTACATGGCCTCTGAGAGTGGGGATGGTGTGAAAGCGAGAAGGCGAAATTGATCATCTTATTTCAAGACACTGTGGTGATTATGCGGTTTAAATATCTTTATTATTTTATTACTTTTAGGTTTGGCTTACTTGGCTTACTTTTCAGGCTCAGCCTTCTTCACTGTGAATTACACACATCCAAAGCTTTCCATGTACTCATTTCTAACAATGGCTTCACCCAGTGCCTGAATTTTCACTATTAGAAGCATTTTTTTTTTTTTTGCATTAAGTGTGGGCAGAGGTTAAAATAGTCATGTATTCCCTAAAATAGATAATGCATTATGCTGTTTTCACATGAGGCAAGACTTGTTCTAGTCCTTGTGTGTGTGTGTGTGTATGTGTGTGTGTTGAAATAATCATGAAGCAGGGACTAAAGAAATTTGAATCAAAAGTTTGCATCTGGAGAAGGGACAACTCTGAGACATGAAGCATGGCTGTGAGAACCGTGGGCAGCAGAGGGCAAGGAAAGCCTGGGAAATGGAGCTGTGAGGGATTAACACAAGAAAGGTGGGAGACACATCTCAGAAACAGTTGACTTGGGGTCCGCTCCAACACTGTCTACTTAGTGTATATAAATTGTTCAAATAACACATTTGATTCCCTCCGCAACTCTTTCCTGAGACAAATATCACTCAGAATCTTCCCGTCTGAATTCCAGAAGAATTAAACACAGCATCACCTTTCAGAAAATTCTTTCATCTAAATGGAGTATCTAAAATGTCTTCTATTTAACTTTTTGGTTCTGTACCAGAGTAATGCTTTAAGATTACTATATAAATAAACAAGCTGAAAACTAGATGTGCCAGTGCCAGCTTTAATAATCCAATCCTTTTTAAATTTTGTAATGAACTTTTTTTTTTCTTTTTTTCTTGTTTTTTAGACAAGGTCTTACTCTGTCGCCTGGGCTAGAGTGCAGTCATATGATCTTGGCTCACTGCAACCTCCTCCTCCCGGGTTCAAGTGATTCTTCTGCCTCAGCCTCCCTAGTAGCTGGGATTACAGGCACCTACCACTGCACCTGGCTAAGCTTTGTATTTTTAGTAGAGACGGAGTTTCACCATGTTGGCCAGGCTGGTCTTGAACTCCTGACCTCTGGTGATCTACCTGCCTCAGCCTCCCAAAGTGCTGGGATTACAGCCTTGAGCCACCGCACCCGGCCTGTAATGAACTATTTTTAAATGTTAGATAAAGATTGTTTTTGTTTCTGTTTTTCCTATTTCAACAGTGAGGAGTAATGCAGCATCCACCATATTGCTCTACAATGATGTTTCTTGAGTCTATACTTTTTTCACTGAAAGAAGTGACAATTTTATTTAAATACTTTGGTTCTTTGAGATGGAAAGTGAATACTGCCATCTCTGGGTGCTTGCTATGTGCCAGCTCTGGCACTAAGACGATTAAGATAATTATTTTAGGAGGAATAGAAACTATTTCAGAGCATTTTCATATGAAAATGATTCTAAAGAAAATGTGCTCAGAAATTTTGGAACAAATCCTCAGCCCACAACCTCCCTCCCTGTCTGTGCCTCAAAGGCATGTGCAGAATCAGATGAGTTGGGCTCAGACCTCACTTGGGCATGTCAATGAATAGACTTTTTGTTCCTTGTCCTCTGAATATTGAATCCTGAAACTCCTGTGGTAGAAAAAGTTATTAAGCGCCTTGAAAGGTATAGAAATCTATCATTAAATGATAGATTTAGATTTTTAAATTATCTTACTAGTTGTACAAACAGTCAAAATAATTTTCTTGTTAGTAAAAAATGGCGCTTTGTTAAGCTTATCCCAAATGATATTTAAATACTTTGCGATACAAAGTTATTAATACCTGAGGAGCTACAGGACATGTGAATGATTTTTAATCTAATTTCTGTTGCTCTAACCTCTGTACTCATGTTTATAACTCCAGCCTAACATAATATTCTCTTCTGACATCCCAAAGCTCATTATTATTTTATTCCAAAATCTCATAATTTTTTCAAGCTTGCCACAAATATGATCTTGAAGTACATACATCTGCATTAAATTTTTCTGGTAAACCAGGTATGCCCCTTATTCTTTGACCTTTGTTCAGTCGGTATGAACATACATTCTCTTCTGATTCTAGTGAAGTTGAAATTTTTTCCATACATTTCTTAGTTGGTCATTGTATTATAATTTTTATTATTTTTGATAGAATCTGCTTATTTCCATTATCTTTATATCTATGTAAATAGATATAAATATATACACTAAGTAGACAGTGTTGGAGCGGACCCCAAGTCAACTGTTTCTGAGATGTGTCTCCCACCTTTCCTGTGTTAATCCCTCACAGCTCCATTTCCCAGGCTGTTCCTTGCCCTCTGCTGCCCACGGTTCTCACAGCCATGCTTCATGTCTCAGATTTGTCCCTTCTCCAGATGCAAACTTTTGATTCAAATTTCTTTAGTCCCTGCTTCATGATTATTTCAACATTATAGCACATTATATTTGTTGTCACATTTTATGTATTATGGGTGTCAGTTTTTTGATCATACTTTATTCACCTATTCCCCAGGTTACAATTTGCCTTTAGTATTTGATTATTTGTTTGTTTTAGTTTTAAATTTTAAGTTTTAAATATTTAAGCATTCAAAAGTCTTTAACTGATCTACATCCAGAACATTTTCTTAAGCAATTTAATGTGAATGATCATTCAAAGTCGAATTTGTTGAAATATAATAGCAGATATACATCAGGAGTCTCTTTGGAGATCTGAAACTCTCCTGCAAGGGGCTCCTAGGAGACAGAGACATTGAAAATCAATAAATTAATTAACAAACAAAATGCTTTCTTTGCTGAGTATAGTCACTGTTCATTTTGATATCTCAAGATAAACATCTTATAATGCCTATGCATTATTCAAACATGGAAAGATAAGTGTCTGCATATATAATCAAATGGTCTGCACTGGATAAAATCCAGACTCATTTCATAAACCAATGTGGAACAATTTTGATAGCTTTTCACTCATTTTCTCTAATTGGAAAGAAATTTACATATAATCACAGTTGCAGCATGAAATAGGAGAAATCCATTTTAATCATTTAATATTTCATTTTAGAAGCCACATATAAAACTTTAAAAATATCTGTAGCTTTTTAATTTAAAATTACCATTATTTTTCACAAATATTCAAAATATGAATGAAATTATATTGTGGTATGCTATTCAAAATGCCTATTGTGTGTGTGTGAGAGTGTGCATTCTGATATGTATCATTCTGTCTCTGTCTCTGCACTTTCTGGCTGAACTAAAACTCTTTCTTTTCTCAATATATACTTACAATTTATTATTCAACCTTGAAGTTGATATTGTGACCTTTAAGATTATTTATGTAACAAAGACCTCGGAAATAAAATAATACACATTGTAAGTAATATTTTTTTTCTGAGTTTCAAATTGAGCTTTGTTAGCTCAGACTTACCAGTTGTAGATATTATTGATATATTGTGAGATATATATATCTACACATACACTATAGAAAACATATTTGAAACTAGAATTTAGACTTTCTAGATTTATGAAAGGAAATATTTGTTTTCTGAATTTTTGTGTTGTGGAATTCTTCAGCAGCATGAATGTACATACTCATTACCAGAATTCTGGTTCCTGTATCACATTGTTGGATTTATTTTGAGCCTGGTTATCTCCTGATCTGACACCACAAAGTTTCCAGTGGCAGGTCGCATGCCTTATATACAGTTCCTAAGTGGGTGTATTTGAGTGTACTGGGCACTCAATCAATGTTTAATGAAAGCATTACTATCTATATAAATTGATGCAGATATGTTTGAATACCTAAGCATAAATGTTAACTGGATATTTTCCCTTTTGCTGCAAAAAATTTGATGCAGTTTAAAAAATTTGTTTAACAGAGTTTATTCTAGGATCCCCAACAATGGAGAAGCAGCAGCATCTGAAAGCAGCACACATTTGGCACAGTTAACCCTCCTCCATGATGTCAGCTCTAATGACAAAGGAGAAAGCGTTGTGTGTGAGTCAGAAGACATTTCTCCAAATAATGTTCCTAACTAACCAAAGATCTAGAGTGGGAACCCCAAAATTATAGCTAAAGTTAGAGTTTCTAAGCACAGTCTGGAAGCTCAGGATGGGAACCGAAGGGGCATGCCAGATGGATTATAGTTCTACTTCTTGTATTGCAGGGTTCCAAAAACCTCTGCACTCGTTTATAAGCCCAGCCTAACATGAGATTCTCTTCTTACATTCCAAAAGGTCATTATTATTTTATTCCAAAATCTTGTAATTATTTCAGGCTCGCCACAAATATCAGATCTTAAGGTATGTAAATTGTTTTAACACTGTTGTTCTGTGTCTAATTATGTCAATTCTGTCAAAGTTTTACAAGAATAAGATGAACTGCAAATTTAAATATGTACATTTGCAAGGAATATGATGAATATTGGCATTTATAAATGCTGAACCAATTTCTACAAATGACATAGATGAGTACCAATTTTTAGCAAACCAGGAGGGAAAGTGGTATATGAAATAAAGGGGTGGTATTAAGTAACTTTTGGTAGGAAAAGTATGACTATTTTTTTCAGAGCTTTTTAATTGCTTTAGATCTGACATGCAAATTTCAAATCTGATATGCAAATTTCAAACTGATATGTAATGTATATATTATACCACATCTTTTCCTCCCCAAGATATTTAATGTTTCCTCTTCAATTCCCCCCCAACCCCACCACCTAGTTTCACAGCTCTTCATGAACAATATGCACTCCTTCAAAGAAAGAAAAGCAATTTGATCCTCTTGGTGGAAATCTGCCCAAGGTTTGGTATTCACCGAACAACTTGGGTCACCTTTCCCTGAGCTGGGAGTCAAGAATGTTTCATTATTTTACCATTAAAACCTTGTGGTTCAAAATTCCTGAGATGGAGTAGAGCTACATATTTCTTTCTCTTCAAATAAGCAAGTAAAATAGGCATCTATTTTATCAGAATGTACTTGTTTGTAAATAGAGTGACTTGTATTGTGGTCCCTCATTGATGACTAATCGCTTAACTTCCATTGTAAGTGGCATTGAATATTATAAATGGTAAATTTTTTAAAAAGTTAACAAAAAACATATTTCTGTTTTCAGGTCAATTTTTCTTTAATCCATTATTTGGTTTAGATATGGAAGCAGCAGGTTTAGTGTAGAGATGCTCTTAATATAGATGGAGAAACACAGTGTCTCATTAGAATACTAATGTTTGAGAATCCTCACAGTGTTAGCAAAGTTAATGGATGCCCTCAGAACTAAGCCTGCTGGGATGATGGCTCACTGACAGAGGGCTCCGTGGTTTACAAAACCGATAAGTCAACAGTATCAAATATTCACAGAAGGAATACACAAATCCGGCAAGCAATATGATTTCATTTCATTGCAAATCCAGTAAGCAATATGATTTCATTTCATTGCTCAGGAATTGTGTGTTTTGAGGGATGTTAAGCTTTAAAGAAATTAGTTTAATTTGTTTGTAGTACATATTTTGCTAATACACATTCTAATTAAGCCCATGACCTAAATTAATGCACACCTTGTACTTAAGTGATAAAGGAAAACACTCTGAAAATATATTCTAATCAGTTACATTTTGTTGTGATCCTAGATGTTTTAATCATTATGATTCAGTAAAGAAGAAAACTAACTTGATGTTCTGAAGTCATGATGCTCAGTCTAAATTGCTGACCCCATCCAAAGCCTGACATCCATGTGTCAGCCAAGGTAACAATTGTTCCACTAATAAAGTATCTCAGGAGACCTTCAAGGTTAAGGACACTTTGTCTCTAGCATTAGTTAGTATCACTCTAAAACTGCATATAAACCTAAGAAAAAGTAATTCTTTAGAAAACTCAATTGTTAAGTTGAGGTAACTCTAATTTCAATAATCTGAAGGTGTTTTTTTCTAATTTACATATATTAGAAATATCTAATATAGTTAAATAAGTGTCTAATATGTAAAAATATATATTAGATATACATCATATCTAATCAATATGAGTACAAATGATCACATTTGCTAATGGACAGGGCCCATATTAGGAGGGTAGAAAATAACTAGTTTATATTTTGCAACACATTCCTCAAGTCAGCAACTGTTCATGAGAGTGAGTTTGGCAAACACAATCTTCGTAGAGAAGCTTGCTGTCTTCTATTATCTTTAGCCCATATAGACTTCTAGTCTGGAGTATATTTTGGGAGAAGATGGGGAGCACAGAGGCAGAGAAAAAAGAGACACAAAATCATATTTCAATAATGTTATTGTGTCATTTATTTAAGTCTACCTAGCCTACTACACCTTCTGCATGGCCATTTCTGCATGCATGGAGTGTTGGGAATTATTCATCATTTGGTTTAGATATCTAACGATGATTTGTTTACATATAGATTTGCATACTGGAATTCAAGTCACTTTTTCTGCCATCAAGGAATTCAGACTTAATCTGGGATAAAGACAAGCAAAAATATCATCCCATACAAAGTGGTAGGTATAATTAAGGCAAGCACTGAGAGCCAGGTGCACGCATAGGGAGAAAGTCTAGAGAAAGCTGTCTGAAGGTGAAAGCATTGAAGCCAAGTTTAATGGCCAGTTAGAAATTAGCTAGATTAAAAAAAAAAAAAGGGGAGCTGGGACATTCCAGGCAGTGGAAGTAGCTTGGTATGGGAAGAAAGAAGCAAGAGCTGAAGCTGGAGATAGAAAAGAACCTAAATGATGAAAGGTTTTGTATGCCATTCTAAGGACTTCAGATTTTATCCTGAAGGTGACAGGGAATCTTTGATGAAATTTAATAATCACTTTTGAAATTTCAAAGGATTACTTTAGAGCGATGGATGGAGGCAGGGGAGTGTGTTAGAAAGCTATTGCAGTCCCGCGTACAGAGGATCCGGACCTGAACTGAAGTGGTGGTATAGTGTCGGAGATTAAGAGGAGTGAGCTTGGTTGATAAAGATTAAAGATATAGTTTTGATAGGATTTGAAGTCAAATGGCTCCGAAGATGACCTTTGAACAACAATTGCAGTGACAGTTGAAAACATAGAAGTAGATCATTTCACCCAGTGAAAGTCTGTAGAATAGAGAGCAAATAAATTGTTTATAAGAATGACATCTTTGATACCTATGATAGCTTTTAAAAAGTCTTTTTTTCTGCTACCTCTACCCATTTTTTTGATCACTTAAATGAGTAAACATAATACACAAAACTAGTAACTATTGGAACTCTAGTAATTGAAAGGTATGTAAATTTATAATCATTGATAATAATGAATATAGTGAATATTAATTGAATTAATATTTAATGAATAGTCACAGGTACTGTGCTAAGCATTTTTACTTATGTTGTTTAATGTAATATTCACTATAGACATGTAAATAAAAATATTATGATCTCATTTTTTTGGATAGTGAAGCAGGGTTAGAGAAATTAAAACTCTTGCCCCTGTTCATACATTTAGTGTATGTTAAAACAGATACAGATCCTTAGTGTGCCTTGTTCATCATTTTTTCTCATCCAGTTGAATTTAAGTGTGATGTGTGTAGTAATAACCACAATGCTGCCCTATTGGTCTCAGTGTTAGCAACCAAATAGCCTTTCTGAAATCTGGATTACTGCCTTGATAAATATCTTAGTTTGGTGAACTCTCTCAGATAATTTTACTTTATGTCATTTTGTTTTCACTAATATTCTTGTTATTATTGTCTTATGTGGTTTTCAGAGTGTGTCTGTGTGTGTGTGTGTGTGTGTGTGTGTGTGTGTGTGTGTATACTAGTACATAGACAAAGTCTTTGTTCTCTTAGATCTTACCTAAACCTAGAGGCAGACTAAGAAAGAGATGTAAGACTATTTGAATCATTAAAAAAAAAAAAATCAAAGTAGATTGAATAGAGAATAAAGCCTTAACATGGAAAGTGTTATTTAGATATACGAAATACACGTTCTTAAGTAATATTTCTGTGGCTCATCTGAACCAGAAATGTAATTTTTTAGAGTACTGGCTGGTGGGAGGAAAGATTTTTTAAGAGTATTGGCAGGTGCCAACGCAGGCGGGATGGAGAAGTGGAGTAAAGGTGCAATGAGTGAGGCCCTCTCACTGTCTGCCTGATACGTCTCCTTTCCACAGAACGTGAAGACAACAGGAATTTGGTTCATGAGAATCCTCTCAACAACATATACTGGCTAGACTACAGCATGTTTATTCAGGGCCATATTTTCAGAGTGGTGACACTATAAAGATGAGCTAAGCACCATGAATTACTTATAGACAGTCATTTTCTCATTTGACTTTTAGAGTGGACCCGTCTTAAATTGTAGACAATATGACACAGTTTATCTAATTTACATAAAAATTCTCCTTGGTGCCCTGAAGGATTACCTGTGAAATAATTTTTCTGGGACATTAATAGTGCTTAACAGTCTATACCAGTCTGGAGGTTGCCAAAGGCTGAGCAAAGTTTTATTTTACCCATGTTGGTGTCTCTTTAATATTATTAAATGTATTTTCTATTATCTTCAAAACATCAGAAGAATTCCTGAAGTTATATAAACTCCTTGTACTTTCTCCGTATTTTCATAGCAGAATATGAAACTAATAGTAGTGAAATGAGTCTGTTTTATTTAAACCTTATGCTCATTAGTAAGTCATAAGGTTAAAAGGGAGGACTAAAATATAGTAATTGTTGGGGAGGAAAGACTTCCTTCTGCCTTCTTAGGTTCTGTGGCTGACCTAAGAACTAAACTAATATGTAACAGATTAACAGGAGAAAAGCATACAAATGTATTTACATAATATTTTTACATGTGCGTAGGAGACTTCAGAAGGAAAATGAAGATCCAAAGAAACCGTCAGGCCCAAATGCTTACATAACTTTTACACTAAGAATAACAAATTGTGGGGATGTGACAAGACAAAGCAGCTTGGGCTAGGGGCAATAAATTATGGGAAAGAGATTAGAAAATATATGGGGGAGACTGTTGGAAGTTAAGGGTTATTTTAGTAGGTTTGTTTGAACAGGTCTCTTTTGTGTGGACTCCCAGCCTCTAGTGATGAGAATGTTCTCTTCCTGCTATAGGGAAGGGACATTTCTCCTGGGAAATTTTATGATCTGCTTTTATGTAGAAAGGAGGAGATCAGAGATCCCTTCTTACATCCGTTTCTCAAGTGCATTCAGCTCAAAATTATCAATATGACAAAGTGGCATATTTTGGAATGGCATGTTCTAAAACTTTTCCTAATCTTATTCAATTTTTCAATAATTTTCGAGATGAAGACTATTTCTTCCTATGATTACTTTCATTTTAGTCACCTGAATTAAACTTTTTTTAAATGTTATAGGAAAATAATTTAAGGTTGCAAACCTGAAAATAAGAGTTATCTCATCTTCTACTTAGCTTTATTTTTTTCTCAGTAAAGGGCCGTGTTGTCAACCAAATTCATTTTCCAGTGCAGAATCAAATTATATTTCCCCATTATTTTTACTGTTATGGTAAAATAAATGTTAGTATACCTCATCTTATATGCTTTACCCATAATAAAGAACAGAGTGTGTGCTTAATAATGGCAGGGACACTGTTCATTATTTTACCACTTGAATTCCTAGTATCTGTCAAACTCCTGACCCATTGTTGGCCCTTGAATCTTGACAACTATTTCTTGAATGAATGAATTATATAGCTTGTCACATTTCAGAAAATACTTTAAATTCCTGGTGTTTCATATTCATTCTGCTCCTACTGAAAATTATATGTGCTCTTTGACTTACATACTAGTGTACTTCACCAAAGTAAACATATTTGCCAGAAGATACTGTGGACATCAAATCTATTATGGTAGAGAAGTATTTCTTAAGATGAATGCATTGCTTTGTGAGGAATGTTGTGGTCACTACACTTACCTAGTTTTTTCAGTCAAATCAAAATACATCTGCAGAGTATCCTGGTAATTTTGGTCTCATTTGTCACTGTGCATTATTATTATTATTATTTTTTTTGCAATAGTATCCTGTTGACTCTTTTGAAATAATGCAATTCTTTAGCCAATGTAGCATAGTACCATATTCTGTCTAAGAGACCAGGGATTTTCTAGGTCTTTGAAATTTATATTTTCAGCATTTTATCCCTATATGACATGGTATAAGCACATTCTACTGTAAAATTCCAGGAAAATCATGACCCTGGTGATTGAAGATATAACTGGAGACCTATCTTTAAATAACTTCAAAAAAAAAAAAACTCAAACCAGTAGAAAGGCATGTAAAACAGTACTTTTTTTAAATCTGAAAACTTACCTTTTGAAATAGTGAAATCAACCATTTTATTTGGGTCTAGTATACAGTTTCACTTAGCTATTGATTATCATTTTAAAAGGCTTAGCATTTCGTTTCCACCAGGCATGTAACTTGATTATTACAAGTGACAGTGATAGAATTTTGTCACCACAATATTTCCTAGGGAATTGATTTGATGTTATTCCAAAGTCATTTTGTTCATTTGAAGCCATGTTGGGTTACATCTCAGTTCCTGACCAAAACAGTGATTATCAAACTGTTAGATGAATTACTACATAAATAAAAGAGATTTTAAAAGGTAGATAAATTGCTATCTAAAAGTTGGACTAATGTATGTGTTTAAACAACAGTTCGTTGCTTTGCTAGGATAATATATGCTTATTATTTAAACATGCCAATGATGCAGAAAACTAAAATAAAAAATTAGGCTTATCCCAAATTCTACAAGTGAAAATAGCCATTATTAAAAATATATGAAAATCAATTCAACTGTCTCTCTAAACCTATTGATAGATTGAGATTAGAACTCACATCTGTCTTGTAACAATTTCCATGCTCCTTCCAGTATACCTTAATGCCTTAAAGCATAAGATTGAAGGAGAAGTACACTGACTATACATACAGCAATGTTTTAAGAGTGCAAAAAGCATTATAATCAGGAATGAAATTATTAAGAGCCTGGATAATCCTCTTTGAAACTGTTGGGAGACAATTTTATTTGGGTCCCTTGTCTTTCTGCGTATGTTGAGAGGAGAGACACTGACAGCAAGTAAAGAACTTAACGCAGCTCTGAACACACAGTATGCATTCAATAACTGTATGCTATTATTAATGCAGTTATATTTAGAATTTTTAAACTTTTGTATATAGTAAAATTTCAAAAAGTAGTGTATATGCCAGTAAAGATTTTAAAAGTCAGGTCCATAAATCAGTCTACTAGTACAAATCTTGACAACAATTTGTAGATTGTCCAGTAAGAGAGAAATATTTTCCACTGGAACAAATCCTAGAATTCCTAGATTTTAGCAGAAAAGAGCAATTGAAAAAATATGTCAAGATATGCACTGACAGCTCATCATGAGATATTAGCTATTTCTGAATTCTATTTTTTTCTTAATGCATGCACAATCTCATCACTATTCTTTCTCACTCAAAAGACTGAACTTTCTCTGCTTGAATTTGGTAAAGCCTTAATCTTCTGTGTGTGTTTGTGAGAGAGGGAGTGTGTGTGTGTTTTACAAAAGGTGCCCTTTTCTTAAATAGTTGTTATAATGTTGAAGTGAGGGCCATATGGCCTCCCAATTTTTGGATGACATTGACAAGTGCAATGCAATTTGCAAACAAAATGACATACATCTTGGAGCAATTAAGCTAATTCTTTTTTAATGACTAAGAACTCTATGCCCAAATTCCAAACCATTCTCCAACATTGATCAATAACAAGTACAAATAGTTAAACAATATGCAATAAAGACAAAAGATAAGAAGTGCAATTTTAAATTGTATTCTAAGAAAACAGATCATAATCAAGTCTTCATTTCAAAAACTAAAATGTTTTCACCTTTGTAAGGGTAATGAATGGTAATGTTTAAATAAATCATGGCAAATTCTATTATGGATGTTTTTCAAAATGAGGTATTTAAGCGTCCAGTTACATGGAAAAGCTTCTAGGATATAGAAAGTTTTAAAAAGCAAATAAGAGAGTAATTACACAAATTGTCAAATATGAAAGAAAGGTTTGAATGTGTGGGTTTTAAGTATTCTGCCTTGAATGACTTTGTAACTGTAGAGATTATATATGCAATTTCAAAATCAAGGTAGAATATATCTAGTTTTGAGTCTCTCTTTTTAAAATTTTTTTTTCTTAGAAAATGAAGAACTCTTTTATTCTGCGTATACGGGGTTTGTTTGTTTGTTTGTTTGTTTTTAAATAAGCCTGGAAATGTTTTCTTCTATTCTGTCTTTGATTTTTTACTTCCTCAACAGAGCATGGTGGGCAGTGAGAAAGCAGGAATGAATAACACAAATACGTTTTGAGTTTTACTGTAATAATTGCTAACATTTATTGAGGGTCCTCTGCATGTCAGATTGGTGTAAGTAAAACATCATGCCCTCACATGGAAGGTATTATATGCATTTTAGAAATCAGAAAGTTGAGCCACAGAAAGGGCCAGTAACTTGCTCCAAGTGCCCCAGCTTGGAAGAAGCAGAGCCAGAGTTTGAACCTAGGTGTTTTGACTTACGTTCATACTAAATAATTAAGCATTTACTTGAGAACTTATCTGTAGTTACTGCATGTGATCTTGTACCTTTCATAGGATCACTGCATGTGGGGTCTCTATTTCCTATCCTCTGAATTTTCATCTGTTCTCTTATTTACTTTTGTATAGGAGGGTACCTTTTTCTTTTCAAGTTCAGAGGGACTAGATCAATTTATCATTCACATTACTGAGTCAGGTTTTCAGATTATTAATTCTGCTTGCTATTTTCTTCATTGTATATTTAAAATCTGTTACTTTTGTTCTTATTGAAGGTTTTTCTTATCTCAACTGCCTCAAATTTACTTTCATCCTGTTGTCTTTAAACCTTATAATTAGGCTCCATTTTGATGTAGTAAATTATACTTAGTTAAGTATAATTTTGTACATTTTGATGTAGTACATTTTGATGTAGAAAATTATACTTAGTACATATGGGGATGAATTGAGTATATTCCTGCTGGAGTAGCTAGGAATACTTCTCTCTCTCTCTTTCTCTCTCTCTCTGAATGTTAGAAAGCAATATGGTCTTACAAAAGAGAAAGACATAATATAAAATCAACAAGAAACCAAACACACATATAAACTTATTTACACCTTAGGGCAAAGAGAAACCTACCTACCTTGTGCATTTAAGGGTTAGCACCAGTTACCCAGAATTCTAAATTACCTTTGTTCTCCAGATCTCTTGTGTTTCTTACAATTTTATTTAGGAACTCCACCACCTACGACCATGTTCAAATGTGACACCCTCTCATATATTAGATATTTCTTGTGCTTCGAGTATCCAGAAGCAGATACCTAAAGTCAATGTAGTTGAAGAAATAAAATTGTTCTTTGCATTTTTGTCAGCAATTTTGACAAACTGGGTCTATTGCATTCTGTAATTATTGCTGTCAGGATACTTTCAACTACAGATAGAATTGTTTCTGCATGTATCATTCTCTGTTCCTCCTTATGTATTTGTCAGTGCAGCTGTGATTCATTTATTTTACAATACTACAGCTAATCGTGTATGGGCTATTTGATCAAAAACAACATTTTAACAAGACCAAAATAGCCAAGGCAGGGGAAAATGTGGTTATATAACAATGTTAGAACTTTTTTTGGAAGCAACATTGAAAAAGATTATTCATTTGTGTAGCTCTGAAAGCCAAATAATAATTATGGTGGCATTGTTCTGTTGTCCATATTGTCCAAATCTGGAACGGTAAACCAGAAAGAGAAAAGAGAATTATCCCTCATTATCTTGTTTGATTTGGCCCCTTAGATGGTCAATATTGCTAAATTGCCCTTTGGTGGGAAGAAATTAGATTGTATTGCATGCCACTAAAGGTCTCTTTTCATGGCTGGATGTTTTTGAATTCATGAGGCTCAGAATGCCATACTAAAGTAAAGATAATTATGAATGCAATTATTAGTAATTTAGGCCATCAACATAACATACAAATGGATCATTCACTCTGAAATTTGCAAGATACTTATAAGCACTGAAAAAAAAAAAGGAAAAAAAAAAAAACTCCAGGAGCTAAAGTAAAATTGTTTGAGAAAGTGGGAGTTAACGTCTATACTCCTCATATTAACCTTTGTGCCAAATATGTTTGAACTATGATAATTGCCCTTTTTTATGCCTTTGTATGGGACCATCAAATCTGGGTATACACTTTGAATGATAATCCTGTATCTTATGCCCAGTGTTATATGACTAAAAATAGTATAAAGTCAGCATAGCTGGGTATATAGATAAATCAGGGGGATTAAACAAATTTTCTTGTACAAGTTTTATCATCTTCTAAAATACTGATTTGATTTGATAAAATAAACACTTTGTTGAAGCAGCAGCCATTTTGGTCCTACAAAGCAGGTTTTTCCATTCACCTTCTCTATAACAACACATTCCATTTACTTTGGGGAAGTATTTCTTCCTTGATTTTGTAGTCTTGATAGTGCTCCCATCACAGTGCCCTTCCTGCTGGTCATGGGATTGATCTTGTGCCCCCAGCTGGGCCAGTTATAATTTCTGAATCTGCAAGGACACAGTGATGGACGTCAGGTTAAGTATAAAGCCCACATAGTGATTGAGACCAGTTAGATTCCTCTCTGATACATTTCTGAGTGGCTGATGGTGAAATGGTATTCACTCCACCTTATTCAATGATGAACAAAAGTGACCTTAAGTCAGGAGAGCCTATTCCCTGGAACATGGATAGAGACAAATAACTGGTCAGTGGTAGAGTTGTGAGGAGACAGTGAGGAAGAGCAAGGCATTTCTTTCTGCCTAAATTATTGAGTCCTGAGGCTAGCCAACATCTTTAGACATCCTTACTTCAAAAACTAATAAATCCGTTTTATTATTTAAGTTTTTTCCAATTGTATTACTGTTACAATTTACTGAAAATGTAACTCATTACTGAAAATAGCCTAATTTAAAATTGATGTTTTGCAGAAATGAAAATGAAATATTTATTTTGACATCTGATAATATTTCTTATGTTGCTGAAGTAATTTGTGGAACTTAATATTCAATCCCCTTGGCAATATGGGCATATCCTATAGAGAGATACAGAGCTAGCAGAAAATGTAATGGCAACTAATGTTAACTATGCATTCTAAGCATGAGAGGTGCAATAGGAGTATACAAATAATTATACTATGATGTTAGTATATTCATGTATGAAAAATTTTACAATACTTCACAGAGTGGGCTGCATCATGTTGAAGATACAGGTAAACCAAGCATAGTAAGCTCACCAATAAAATGCAAATAATATTGACATTCAATAAAAACAGGTCTAGGAGAGTGAAAGTCACTAACATTTATTGAATACCACCTAGGTGTTTTCACATTTGTTATATAGTTTTATCTTCACATGAACACTGTGAGATAGACATTATTATCCTCATTTTGAAGAAAATAAGTTGCTGTGAAGACAAGTAATTTTGCCCAGGGTCATAGCTTCGTATTCCACACCACATGGCCTCTGACAACAACAAATTAATTGGTAAGTTTTCAGGTGTTTAATTTAGAGAAATTTTAGACTTTGTGCAGAATATACTATTAATTGAGAAAATAAAGTGTATTTTGTTTGAAAAAACAGTACAGGAGCAAGATGGACGAATAGGAACAGCTCCAGTCTCCAACTCCCAGCGTGAGCGACACAGAAGACCGGTGACTTCTGCATTTTCAACTGAGGTACTGGGGTCATCTCACTAGGGAGTGCTGGAAAATCGGTGCTGGTCAGCTGCTGCAGCCTGACCAGCGAGAGCTGAAGCAAATGCTTAGAGATTTTGTCACCACCAGGCCTGCCTTACAAGAGACCCTGAAGGAAGCCCTAAACATGGAAAGGAACAACCGGTACCAGCCATTGCAAAAACATGCCAAAATGTAAAGACCATCGAGGCTAGGAAGAAACTGCATCAACTAACGAGCAAAATAACCAGTTAATATCATAATGCAGG
>NW_016819911.1:911816-928950 GCF_001698545.2 Rhinopithecus bieti
TGCACATGTACCCTAGAACTTAAAGTATAATAAAATAAAATAAAAGAAAAAAAAAACAGTACAAAATGTCTATAAAGAATTATCCAATTTCTGTTTAGAAAGGAAGAATCTGAGAATTTTTTAAAGGAAAACTAATGATTTTGAATACACAAAATAAATTTTTTGGCTCAAAATAAGATATCACACTCAAAATAGGTATATTTAAAATAATTTAGGGAAAACGGTTAATATAATGGATATACAAAGATCTCATATAAATCAGTAGAAAGATGAATAATTCAGTGGCAAAAGGAACAAAAGACGTGACTACACAATTCAAAAACTAGTACACTAAACACACATAAAACCAAGTTACCTAAGTAGTTACTGAAATGCATATTAAAATAATGAGGTGCCAGTTCTTCACATGCCAAAATGGAAAATATTTTTTAAGTAACAATATTTCACCCAACTACTCATAAATAGTAAGTGTGGGAAAACAGCTTTGTAACACTGCTACTGGAAGTATAAATTAGTGCTATCCTTGTATAGTATAGTTTGTGTAGTGTGTCTCAAACTTTAAATGGACACACAGGAAGACACCAGGGATGCATACACAAACACGGAGGAAAGATCTTGTCAGGGCACAGCAAACTGGCAGCCGCCTGCAAGCCAAGGATAGAGAAGAGACCTCAGGAAGAAGCAAATCTGCTGGCACCTTGATCTTGGGCCTCCAGCCTCTAGAACTCTGAGAAAACAAATTTTTGTTCTTGAAGCCACCCAGGCTGTGTTATTTTGTTGTGGCAGCCTGAACAAACTCACACAGTTAGACTTTCTTGAATGGCCACATGCCTGGCCACCTCCAGAGAACATATGCATAGAAAAGTACCCAAGCCTAGGGGTGGTTTGAATTTTCTTCTTTCTGTTTTTCTTCATTATAGACAAATATTTCTATAATTCTAATGGGTTTTAAGTACATTCTGAAAAACACTATTTTAAAACAAAACAAAACAAAAAATAGCCTGCCAGTTTAAAAAGTTAAGGCTTAGCTAATGTTTCCTTATGTCACACAAAAGTTCCTTTGCTTAATAAATCATAAAGTGCAATCCAACAATATCCATGCTATAATAAAATGTCAGAATAAAAAATGAGAAATTAAGCCACGCTTTCGTATGCTTTATCTAATTGTGGTGGTATTCCACATATTTAGACATATTCACATATTTCACATATTTAACTTTTCCAAATGTAATGAAAATAGCTATGATTTGGACATCAGCTCTTGCTTTATCATTTTCATTTGTAATGGTTCTTCTTCATATTTCAAGTCTTATAATAATGATAACTGGTACCTTTCAAAAAACATGGCCACTACAAGCTTTTTTTGAAATGTCTTCAATGTACATATAAATCGAGGAACCAAATGTTGAGGGACTAATAAGGGGTTCAGAAAAGGATTGAAAGTAAGAATGATTCCAGTGGAAATACAGCTGTGGAGGAACATGGATCATTAGAAGAACCAGCAATGACAGAAGCGAAAAAGAAACACAATATGAAGGAGAAGGATCAAATTCAGGATACAGAAGAATAAACTTGGCTTGGAGGAAACAAACCAAGATTTATGTGGCTTTTGATCAAATGTCAAAGTACAGGATACAGACAATAAGTAAGTGAACCCACAAGTGACCGAAATATTTTAGTTTATTCCCAGCTGACATTCCCAATGACATTTCCTCACATGTGATTGGAAAGAAAACCAATGAAAATGAAAATGACTTTATAAATCACTTTGCCCTTCACCAATCAGCATCTAATCTTGCTATGCCTGTGTGGTAAAAAATAATGCTTTAAAGCACAAAGCTCTTGGAACTGTAGAAAGACTGGAGAAAGTATTTTTTTTTTTTTTTTTTAGAAAACCTTTCATCCTAAATGGATTTGAAATATTGTGTTACCCAGGCACATACTGAAATAGTTACTTCACATAGAATTGTGTTTGGATCATACATCTATGCCTTTAGTGGTAAATGAACTGGCTACATTAGCAATGGTAATCAAACAATAATTATTATTATTATGACTGCAACCATTTATTAGGCATTTTATGTGTTCTGTGCATTAAATACAATTATAAAATCAACTCAATAATATATAAATTTACAGATGAGGAAATCAAGTCTCCAGTAGTTCAAATTCTTTGCTTAGTCTGAGATCTGGCAAATGGTACAGATAGGATTTGAACTCAAGTTTGTGTGACTCAGAGCACCAGTGCTTAATGTATATGTCTCATGTAACCTCCGTATCACTACTCTTTCTTGATCACTGAATGCCTGATATCCTGGACTTCATTCTGTTCCCTGAAAATACTGATTTTATTCCCATCTCAAGCTTTTGCGTGTACTGTTTCCTGTGCTCCGAAAGTTCCTACTCAAGTTTTCTTTTTGACTTGCTCCTTTTGTTTCTTAGATCTGAACCCAGATATCGCCTTCTCAGGGGGCTTTCTTGAGCACCTTATTTAAAGTTATCCAGTCTCTACCACAGTAAACAGTTTTCTTCATGACACGTATCACTGAGAGTTTATTTTTTATTTGTGTATATAGTTATTGATCCCCACTTCTCTCACCAAGGATATGAGTTCTATCTTCTGAGACAGCCTCTACCATTTAATAGGTAGGCGCTCGGTAGATATTTACAGAAAGAATGAATGAATATCATTTAACCCATAGGAGAGATATTTACAGAAGGCATCATTATCCTTAATTTTTTTTACATTTTGAACATTTCTGAAATGTGTAAAAGTCAAATATCTTTCCAGTGCCCACTGGGTTAATATGTGGCACAGCTGATATTCAAAACCAAGTCAGTCTTATTCCAAAACCCCTGCTTTTAACTGGAAAAGTATACTGACTCCAGAAAGTGTCAGTTCCAAGAATCACTAGCCTATGTGACTACCTAAGGCACCTCTTTCAAGACTGTCTTTAGTATAGAAGAAATGCCCTTCAAAGAAAAATGAATCTCAGATTACCCAAAAGTTGTATCAGCTCAGAGACACAAGACAAAGAAAAGGACAGGAAATCATTAGTTACCCTTTAGATTTAAAGTTTTACATCCAAAGGCAAACATACATAAAACTCATAGAGAAGAAAACTACTGTTGCTTAATTTTAGAAAAGTCAAAATATGTGTTCTAGCTAAATTTCAAAAGTTATGGTCTAATACTAAACTATTATTGATACTTTTCTATTTGATTATTTGGAGGACAATTTCCATTTTGAAACTTTGAAGAGAATATTTTCAAAACTTTTATATAAGCTAGAATTAAATTAAAAGATAATGCTAGCAAAACCAAAAAATAATCAATTCATGAATGTATATATCCAGATCTGTGTCTATATCTATATCTAACACTGGCATACATTTTCAGGAAGGAGAGTCAGAAGGAAAGAAAATAAAAATCTTCCATAAACTGGTTCCATAGGAAAGCAATCTTTGTCAAGTTAGAAAACTGAAGTTGTTTAAATTCCAGCAACTGAAAAAGAGTGTAAGATTATTTGCAGATTGGTATATTGCTTCCAGAAGGAAATATGTATGATGTTAAAAATGACTGTTGGGTCCATTTTCTGCAGGCCTGGCAATCTGTCTCCCCAGATGGGAGCGCAGTCATTCATACCTTCCTACGTTAGTTGTGCTTTCCATCTGTCTCCATCTCAGTCTACAATAGGATTATTTTACTTATGTTTAAGACAACTCAAATTTATATTGTAAAGTTTTGTACATATGTCCAGGAGTTCCCACAGTTACATGGTAAATGTGCAAAAAAAAAAAAAAATGTAAATGTCTATATTCATTGGGTCTTCCTAAGGGAGGCATTCAAATTTGAAAGAGAAGTTTAAGAGATATTTATCTAAAATCACCAAATATGGTCTTTAGAATAGTCTAGCCTTTCTTTTTTCTCTCTCTAATTATAATAGTCAGGATTATTTTTCTTAAGTTTATGTAAAAGTAGTCATACTAAAGCAAATGGAAAGATAATCTACAAAATAAACTGTCGTAAAGGGAAATAATTTTGGATATTTTCATTAAATTCATTGATGGTTATTTTATTCTTTACATTTCCTGATTACATCACAAAACTATAATTAATAGAATCATATTGTATGTGTAATTATAACAAAGGGATATAGCATGTGGTCCCAGGTACAATTTTAAATACTTTCCGTGAATTCCAACAAAATAATATGCTTAGTATTCCTGTTTTAGTGGAGTAAACTGAGGCAGAGAAATGTTGGGAAATTTGCACAGAGCCCTATAGTTAAAAGGATCTAGCCCAAGCTATCTGGCTCCAGAGGCCAAGCCCTAAGCCTCTAAACTGTCCTGATACATTGTCAGATATGTTTATTTACACTCTTATCACCTAAAGAAGAATCTTTATTGCTGAAGTGCTAGGGAAATGAATAATTACTTCAGTATCAAACTGTTCCACATAAATAAATGTTCCCGTTACATTAACTTATTCCATAAAGTAACCAACACTTTTGATGAATATTTATTCGCAAAGAAATTGCATACTTTCCTGACTCCTTTGCCAGAGTTCATTAATTAGAAGTTTTTTGCAAAGATTCTGGAACAGCACTAGGAACATTTTTGATGTTTAAATGTTGTTTTCTAGATAATAGATTCAGAACTTTTGGAGTATATAAAGTTGTTTATGTACCCTTATAAAACACTACTATTTTCTTTTTAGGTTTTTATCTCCTTTTGGATAGTTTTCTGCATTTCTTATTGTAGACATTATTTCACATGTTATTTATGCCTATGTTTTATATTTTAATTACAGAATATTTCCTACTCCTCCTAATTTGCTACTCCAACTCATTTTGGACTACTGGAAAATCTATAACTGAGCTTGTAGCAATTGGACAGTAAGAGCAAAGAAACTCTTAGTGAGAACATGATTTGTTTTCCTTTGGGTTAACTGCTCAAAATTTAATGTTTGTCCTTTTGACATTAGGCCTAGAGGACAGTCATAATTCACTCTTAATTAACTTTATAGCTGAAAGTAGGAGACACCTTCTTCCTGAAACTTTCTTTAACTGTAGGATCACACTCAAATTCTTCCCCCTTTTCTCCTTCTAGTTTGACTTTTGTCCCTGAGGCTGCCTACATGTGGACATTCCCACAAGATCCTGTCCTTAGTGCCCCTTATGTTTGCCATTTCCAGTATTTTCCTTCACTATGTTCTCCTATTCCTGTGGCCAAAACTGTGACTTTTCTCTCTGTCCCTTCATCTCTGAAATTAAGAGTTTAATTTCCAACTGCTAAATTTCTGGATGAGATTTCAAAGGAAACAGTTTTTAAAATGAGTGAATCATTTTCTTCCATAAGCCAAATGTGTTCCCATTTGTTGCGGAGTAATGCAAGGAGCTTCCAATCTGGATTTAGAAACCTTGGGTTTGAGTTTCAGCTCTGCAATTTATTATCTATGTGAACTTTACCAGGATGTGTAATCTCTGCATTCCTTGGTTCTCTCTCCTGCAAATAGGTAAAATAATACCAAATCACAAGGGTGAGTGAAGGGAAGGGACATTCCCTCTTAGACTCCAGCTATAGTTATCCAGCCACATGTCAACAACTGAGCTCCCATCCATCTGTTCTCAGTTCTGATGCAAGCAGCTGCTTCCTTCTCAGTCTTACCTCATGGTTTCTCTAACTTGGCTACATCTCGACCTCATCTTTCTCAACTCCAGGAAACATAGATTATCTTAGAAATGTTTTTCTAAACACATCTGTAGCCATTTCCATACAATTGCCCCTGCATCCTATGATGCCTGGGACATTCTGGGGAGCTTGTAGCTTTCCTGAAGATTATCCAGGAAAAAGAGGGCACCTAGAATCTTTCTTCTTTTATACCCTCAAACCTATAAGATGTTCTATTGGCTTGGAAGCTAGAGAAAAATTGAACACTGGGCCCTTTTGAAGAACTCTCCATCATTTAAACCTCTCACTTCCCCTCTGATTCATCCCTCTATCCCCAACCTGTCTAGTATCCCTGAGTAAGGAAAATCAGCTCAGATGGTCCAAATCCTTCCAAGTATTTTATTGAAACTAGAAAGCCAAATATTTTAATCTTTTTCCTGACTAGTTCTGATATGTCAACCATCAGCTGAGATAATAAGATTTTTTGCTCTATTTTGAATGGGAAAGGCTCACATAGCTTGAGGAAGAATAAGATGAAGAAGAAGAAGGAGAAGGGCAACAACATTGCAGGCACAAAAAGCGTGATTAACCAGCATATCTCAATATCATCTTGCTACACATAGTAAAAGGATGAATCTAGCCAATGGTCACAGGGACATTCTCAGCACAAGAAACAGGTATTTGCCTCACACTGTAAGTTTAATAATTTTAATAAAGAAATGGCCCTGATTTCTTGGTGTCTTAATTTTAGACCTGTGGGAAGTTTCTTCTTTCTCTTCCAGACTTTATTTATTTAACTAGTCTTTTCTAGTCTTTTCGCTACTCTTTTTTTTTTAAACTATGCCTTTGCTTCACACTGATTGACCCTTCCCTATCTTGAGGTGTTGAGATCAATATTCTGAGAGACAAGTGACTCAAATGGCAAGGAAAAGAGAAAAATCTTCGATGAGCAAATAAGCCTGGGAAAGCCAACATAGTAAGCACCTCAGCTTACAATGGGGCTATGTTCCAATAAACCCATAGTAAGTTGCACATATTGTAAGACAAAACTGCAGTTACTATGCCTAACCTATCAAACGTCATAGCTTAGCCTATCCTACCTTAAACATGTTAGGACACTTACAGTAGCCTACAGTTGGGCAAACTCATCTAACACAGAGCCTATTTTATAACAAATTGTTGAATATCTCATGTAACATATTGAATACTGTACTGAAAGTGACCAACAGGATGGTTGTGTGGGCTCTCACCATTAACATACACCATTGAAAGATCTGAAGGATGTGAAGCATTTAACCAAAATTAATTGCAGGTTGCTTGGAAAGCTGCAGAGGCCAAGTCCTCAATCTCTCTTCTGATGAGGCTTGAGAATAACTGGTATAGAAGGCACTGGGCATCAACATTTGTTGATGGTTTAGCAGGCAGTATTGTTCTGCAGGAAGATATCAAGTATGGGTTATTTACTCTCCTGATCATGTGGCTGACTGGGAGCTGTGTCTCTCTGCAGCTGCCTGGCACCACGAAAGAGTATCGTACCACATATTGCTAGCCTGGGAAAAGATGAAAATTCAAAATTGGATATACACTTCCTGCTGCATGCCTGTGATTTTTGCATCATCGTAGTCAGACTACCTTCAGTCAGAAACCATCCGTACATATTACACACCTTTCTCTAGACCTACTCCCCTGCATGTTAGCTTAACAAAGATTCTGAAAATATGTGCAAAAAAGAAACCTGTTTAAATTTTACCAACTGTTTTACAAACATCTATTGACAATCTGCATTTTAAGTAAGAAATATATATGCTCTTTTAGAGAAAGTTGCTCTAGTGGAGAGAGAGGGGTTCTAGATATTTTTCTAGTTTCTTAAACTGATACACCTTACAACTGAAAGTAATTTTAGGGGACTCTGGCAATGGGTAATAGAGCTTTCCACACTTCCAATGGTGAGGCCTCTATTTTGTTAAAAAAAAGAAAAAAAGACATAGAGGTACTTTACGTCAGTTAGGGGCTTAGGAACCAATACTTTCAAAAGACAAAGTGCATTTTTTTTCTTATCTCTCTGTGGGAAAATATATAGATATTTTGGATAAAAGATAGAGGGAGACAAGCTCATGCAAAAAAAAAAAAATCCTTAAATAATGCATAAACTTCAAAGTCTGTTTGAGTTTTATTCAATTCTCTTGTCTCAGGAGGCTTACAATTTAGCTAATGTTTCTCTCTCTCCCAGTTCATATCGAATCAATCTGCCCTTTGACAAGAGACTTGTCATTTAGTCTTTCCATAGTCAACATGTGATATTTTTCCTGAAGAACTGGGGAAACTTAGATTTTGAGTAAAACCACAGTGAGGCCATTCTTTGCTTTATTGAGAGCCTGACTACTTCTATACCTAAGAGTTTAAAGTATCTGCATATCTTGGACATAGACAAACTGAAATAAAAATTTAAAACCAGACTGTCCTTGGTGCTAGGAAATTCAGTTGGAACATGTGTGTGTGTGTGTGTGTGTGTGTGTGTGTGTGTGTGTGTGTGTGTGTTTAATCTAATAATTGTCTTATGTCAACCATATGTCCTTATTAAATGCAGATTGAAATTTTGGAAGTCTCCATTTCCTTATTATTCTCCATACTCAGAATAAAATGTAAGGAGATAGAGAAATGCAAGAGTCATTGGTCGCTGAAGTAAAAGCATTTTAAATGTTAAAGCTGAAATTAAATGTGAAGTTTCTATTAAATGTGTTTCCAGGGGTTTGAAACTAGTAGAACACAGTTTACACAATGCTCTAAACCTGGCAAGACGATTTGCAAATTGACATAGAAAAAAAGCAGGGAAGATCAAACCAGAAAAATAATGAGACTCAGCAGCAAACACAATATTGTGTTTGACATTACATGCGTGTTGGCTTATAAAGGGGTTGCTAGCCATCAGTGAATGGGATGGTGTGGGACTGCCAGGGAGGGGAATAAATGCTGTCCAGCAGGTGTTTGATTTAGGCCTTGGCCTTCATTACTTAAACACACAGGGAACCCAGAGTATGAAATAAAAAGCAAGATGCTGAAGGTTTTGCTGCATGCCCTTAGTTTTCCTGGCAGACATCTGGCCAGAAATCCTGGGATTTTATTGGAAAGTCTCCTAAATTAGAGGTCTACTAATTTTTTTTTTTTTTTATAAATGCTGCTCAAATAATCCTGTTTGTCTTAGCAAAAATTGATTAAATTCTTAAATATACACTGCTGCCTTGTTAACATTTGTCTTTGACTTTTCCTAATTGAGTCTATTTATACTATTGTATATACTTATACAAAATCAGAATATTATTTTGTATCAATTACTTATCACTTTGTCCTTTAAACCTTTATTCTTTCCAAACACCGTTTTGCTGTAGATCATTATTCTTAACAAGTTGTCTTTCTAGTAACTTCTTTTCAACTTAAAAATTCTATTTAGTGAGACTTATTCTGTGTCATTCTGTTAAAAACCACACACACAGATCTAATTTAATCCTTGAAACATTACAACAAAGAGGTATTATTATACCTTTTTTAAGATAAAGAAATGAAGGCACAGAGGGCTTAAGTAACTTGGCTGAATTTACACGAGTTGGTAATTTCTATTCATATGTAGGTCTGACTACTTTCAGTATCTGCATTTTATATCTAGGTAATAATATTCATCTCTCATCATAGCCTATTTTATATTTGTATACTTCCTGCTTATTGCTTTGTTTTAGCTGATATCTGTTAGTTTTGCCAATACTAAAATATTAAAATATTAAAACATTTGATATATTCAAGCTAAAACTTACTTTTAGCTTAAATAGTTCTTGAATGTTGTTCTTGAATAGGCCAGTAGCTCTTTCTATTTTCTGATGAAAACATAAAGAGAGAGAGGGGATTTCTGTAGTGACATTTTAGGTATAATTTTAGTAAACTACCAAAGGACCCAAACATCCTAACAAAATGTCCAGATGTTGCTGTTTGTGGTATTTGCTCTTTGAGTATTACGTGGCAGAAAGCTACTAATTATTAAGTAATGCATTGAAATAAATGTTCCTTTAATTACAATGGATTTCCATATATTTTCAGAGAGTACAAATTTGTGCAATAATTATTCATTTGTTTAGTCTACAGATAATGCTTGGTACACATAGATTCATGGTTCTCTTCCAAAAACTGCATGTAACGCCAGGGACCTACAGTCTACCGCCGCTCCAAGCATGCAAATTATCTATTTGTTCCTTAAGGAGTCTATGGCCCGAGTAGAAATTGTTCATGAAGACCTGGAAGCAGGGATCAGTAACTAAGCTGCTACATTTACTTGTTCATTCTCTGGTTTTGGGGGACCTCATGGGTCACATATGCTTGTGTGACTCTATTTGGTAGTATTTATCTCTGACAGTGACATAATATTGCTGAACTAAAAATTATATGTGTGGTTATTTTTTATCAAGTTACTTGTACGTTCAAGTGAATAATAGGTGATTTTCAAAGAAGTCATTTACAGCAACTACTGAAAACCTATCTAAAATCTCTCTTTGATCACGACTCTCAGAGCCAGCATACTTATAAAAACCTTCAATCTAGGCTGATTAATTTGGATATAGGTTTGTATATATATGTTTAAGTTGTTATTGACTCCTGTCCTGCAAACCTTACAACTAATCCATTATTAAGACCTACTCATTTTAACTTTTCAGTATGACCTAAATCCAAGTGTGCTCTTTACCACTTAAAATTAAAGTATTAATTTCCTGATCTGTCCATAAACAATCTCCCCCAAACTAAAATGTAAGGTTCATGAGGGCCAGAATTTGCTTGGTACATAGTTCTCATTGAATATTTATTTAACAAATGATGTACTATGAGCCAAAGCAGTATCAATGAGATGAAAGAGATCATTAAGATATTCTTTTGCATCATACCAAATCCTTAAAATTCTCAAAATTTCTACTTACTATGCTTGATTGACTCCTTGACCTTGAAGGTGAATTCTATAAGAGGCTTGCCACTGATGTCAAGGTAACAAATCATCCATGCACACGTATGTTTATTGCGGCACTATTCACAATAGCAAAGACTTGCAATCAACCCAAATGTCCATCAGTGACAGACTGGATTAGGAAAATGTGGCATATATACACCATGGAGTACTATGCAGCCATAGAAAAGGATGAATTCATGTCCTTTGTAAGGACATGGATGCAGCTGGAAACCATCATTCTCAGCAAAGTATCACAAGAACAGAAAACCAAACACCACACGTTCTCACTCATAGGTGGGAATTGAACAATGAGATCACTTGGACACAGGAAGGGGAACATCACACACCAGGTCCTATTGTGGGGAGGGGGCAAGGGGGAGGGATAGCATTAGGAGATATACCTAATGTAAATGACGAGTTAATGGGTGCAGCACACCAACATGGCACATGTATACATATGTAGCAAACCTGCATGTTATGCACATGTACCCTAGAATTTAAAGTATAATTAAAAAAAAATTTTTAAACAATAAATAATAAAAAATAAAACAAACAAACAAAAAATCATCTTTTTTTTTTCTCCTGGTTTTTATTTGTGCCTTATTGACCTTAGTGTATTTGGCATTTTCTACTGTGCTTTGTTCTTTTGTTTCCAGTCCATGGAGAAAATAACAAGTTTCATTCTTACTTACGATTATCTTTAAATTCTGTTGCCTTGACTAATTTCTCTTGATTGATTATCAGAAATTTCAACTTCTTGCTATTGCTATTTAACATTCATGATTTTTGACATAATCCTTATAGGAAATGTCTTCAAGTTCATGTAGAGTTTCAGAGTTAGGTTTTTTCTGAGTCAACATATTATACATAAATTATCATTGTTGCACTTTACAGTTTGCTGTATCCATTGGGTTATTAGAAAACTATTTCATAGTCCACACATGAATTCCCCTACCTTTTAATGCTTTCCAAAAAGTTTTACTCATGGCATTATTTTATAGCTATAGGCCACATTAAATATGTCAATCAACAAGAAGGTTTTATAATATCTTGTTATATTATACCATCTATTACATCTTGAGGTATAAGAATTAATATCACTTTACTGTGAATGTTATAATTATTTTTACACCAACATGTCTTCACTTTTTTTTAGTTGCAAAAGAAAACAAGAATGACTAATTTTGAATGCCCCACTTCCAACAATGGAGGCACATTGTGGCATGTCACTAAAACAATCAACTTTCAACCTCTTTCACAAAAACCTTATTAAATAATTATACTATCCCAACTATATTAGTTCATTTTCACACTGCTATAAAGACATACCTGAGACTGGGTAATTATGAAGAAAAACGAGTTAATTGACTCACAGTTCTTCATGGCTGGGGAGCCCTCAGGAAACTTAATGATCATAGCAGAAGGCAGAAGGGAAGCAAGGGATGGGTCAACATAAATGTGGGGTTCACATAGCCAAATTGTGAGAACATAGTGGGCAGAAAAAAGACCCCTCTGCATTATGAGCATTCTGGAAAGCAAGTGTTTGTTCCCTCCCACCTGGGGCAATCTATCTGTGTCTTCAAAGCAAAAAAGATTTGCTTTGAGCTTGTCTCTTGGATTTGGGGGTTAAATAGTAGTCTTTTTAAAATTTTGAAATATTCTTGCAACACCTCCTTAATTCATGTCCAAATAAGGACCCATTTTACTGAGACTTATCAAGCATAATGCAAATTCTGCTATTTAGTAATTTAGATAAGTGGTGTTTCTTTACTTTCTTCCCTCTTATATATTTCTCCATGTATATTTTGTTTCTTAACTCAGAGGCCCAGAAACAATAGACTAAATTGGACAAATAGTGTGTCTTCATGGCTCTTCCACTCTACCTATTGGCCAGGGGCCAAATCATCCTACTTGCTCTGTTGGTACAATGAAATAGATACATTAGTCTTGATCGATAAAGTTTTGATTAGTTGAAATAATAAAAATGTAACCATTACATTACTTCAAACCACCTCAGAAATCTGAATGGGGTACTTTAAAATCCAAATTAAAATGTATAGAGGTTTCTATGTTCATGTTTAAAATGAAGCATAGAATGTACTTGATTTTTAAAAAATGAGTCATGAACTAATTGAGCAAAGAAAGGCTAAGAGATAGAGGAATACATGTTTAATACTCATCATATTGAGAACTGAAAGGTTATGTCCAGAATCATCTCAGTATGCTGGCTCATGCCTTGCCCTTTACCAGAAACCGGAAGAAAGAATATGGTTTATTGTGTTTTAAATATTCAAGCAAAACCCAGGATCGTAAACATGTAAAACTGTTAAGTTTCTTTTAAAACATAGCCATAATCAATATTTATTGTTAAAGAAAATTCATCTGAAAAGGAAGGATTATTTATACGGGTAGTTATAAAATAATAAAATCTGAGATACATTATTATGTACTCTCCGTGTGATTTTACAATAATGCTGTATTCTTCATCTACATTAATAATTATTATCCTTTAGAGAAGAAGAGGCAAAGCCCTAAGGAGTGGAGCATATTTGGAGAGTGAACAGACAATTTAACCAAAATCTCTAAACAGTGGAAAGAAATCCAACACACAACTGAAACTAGGCTTTATCAAAGGGATTGCATGAAAGAGATCAGTAAAGCAGAAAAGAGTTCAGGAATGTTTAATCCCAAAGGAATAACATTTATCAAAGCAATTTGCAAGAATAATTCTGTCACTTCTGCTTTTATAAACAAAAGATAAATGAGTTTGCAATGTTTACTACTGAATTTGAAACAGTTTTTCAGGAGCAAGGAAGTGATGCCATTACTGCTATAGTCTTTTTGGTAGGCAAAAGGGCAAACCTGGCATTGATTTAAAACGTATTCCCAATAGACATTGATTTTGAAAGACATGTAGTTTTACAAAAAAGGAAAAGAAAGAAAGAAAAAAAGAGAAAACACGAGAAGATGGCTTATGGTCAATGCTATCTCTTAATAACAGAACAAAGAAAACGGACTTATTTTCGTTTTTCCGTTACACGTTGGAGTATCAGAATTTTTTGAATAAAACATACAATTTATTAGCTGAAAGTTTGATTAAATGTTATTTTCACATTGAAAATTCAATGAAGCCAGAAAACTGAGGCTAAGATTGAAATGTTTGATTGTTGTTTTTTTCCTTTTTTTTTTTTTTTTTTTTTTTTTTTTTCCTTTTTTTTTTTTTTTTTTTTTTTTTTTGAGACGGGTCTCGCTCTGTCGCCCAGGCTGGACTGCAGTGGCCGGATCTCAGCTCACTGCAAGCTCCGCCTCCCGGGTTTTTTATGCCATTCTCCTGCCTCAGCCTCCCGAGTAGCTGGGACTACAGGTGGCCGCCACCTCGCCCGGCTGGTTTTTTGTATTTTTTAGTAGAGACGGGGTTTCACCATGTTAGCCAGTATGGTCTCGATCTCCTGAACTTGTGATCCGCCCGTCTCGGCCTCCCAAAGTGCTGGGATTACAGGCTTGAGCCACCGCGCCCGGCCGATTGTTGTTTTTTTTCTAGCCTCTAACATATATTTATGAATGCTTGACTCATATGTCAACAAGGCTAAATAATCTACCAGTTAGTTGGGGGACATGAGGAGGATTAAAGAGTTCCCCAGTCTTTTTCGCAAAAAAATGACCAGTTTTCTGGGTTTCATGGGGGGTAATTGTGAGGTGTAAAGGAACAACTGCTACGTAAGAAGAGGAATATAAAGGTCTTTGTTATTCAGAATACAAAGAGTAGTGAAATAGTGGCTTAAACAAGGTGCAAATATATTTCTCCCCCCAAAATATATTTCTATCTCCTCCAAACATCTGGATATATAGTCCAGGGAAGATGTGATAGCTACATAATCATCTAGGATCTTCTCACATGTTCTGCTTGCCTTCCTCAACAACCTATTTTTTTGTTTTGTTTTGTTTGAGATGGAGTCTTGCTCTGTCACCAGGCTGGAGTGCAATGGCGCAATCTCGGCCCACTGCAACCTCCGCCTCCCGGATTCAAGCAATTCTCCTGCTTCAGCCTCCCTAGTCGCTGGGATTACAGGTACATGCCACCACGCCCGGCTAGGTTTTGTATTCTTAGTAGAGACAGGGTTTCATCATGTTGACCAGGATGATCTCGATCTCCTGACCTCGTGATTTGCCCACATCAACCTCCCAAAGCGCTGGGATTACAAGCATGAGCCACCATGCCTGGCCAACAACTTATTTTTATTTCATATACTTTATGGCTACTGTCACTCCTGCCATCATGTCACCATTTCATGTCCACTTAGAACCCGTTAGCAAAATGTAGAATTGCACTTAACTGTAGGGAAATTTTTTTAAATACAGACATTGTTCGAGGTAGGCATGAATTGCTAAAATTAAGGAATTCTATTACCATAGGAAGAAGAGAAAATATGTACTGAGAGAAATTTTCCAGTATTTGCCCCTAGATCATCCTACTAATCTTTGTAAACTACAGCAATAAAATTTCCATCAGCTCTGCAAATTTTCTATAATTTACAATTAATTAAGATTAAAAGATTTTAGCTTACTAAATGTTTGTATAAACCTTTTATAGTCTATTTTAAAACGGTAACTTTTCCAAAACTGATAAATATTTACTTAGTCATTTTATCTCTCCATTAAAGAAATTAAGGAGTGAGCTAAATAATAACTAAGGCTGCTTTACATGCATAACCTAAAGATCTGTGATTCCATTAAGAATTTATAATTTATAATGTTATTTATCATGTTCTTATATTTTAATAATGTAATGTATATTTTTGATGCCAGATATTTGATCAACTTTCCACAGTTAATAATAGTATTGCATATTGTACATACAAAAAAATTGAAAAAGTCCATTGAGATGAATTGTTTTTTAAACAAATTACTTATCAACAATACCTTTGAGTATCTACAATTGCTTATGTGGTGGAAGGAAAGGGAAAACATGTCTTAGAAAAGTTTTTCATGGCCTTTACCTGTTTGAAAATGTACTGTCTGATGGAGGGATGAAGTGCAAATACATAAAAATACATACTGCCAGGATCGGAGAGCACTTTTCAGTTTTCATCTACCATGTCTCCTTGTGACCTGATCCACATAACTGAGGCAACAAACAGAACAGATGACTTTTTTGATTACTATAGAATAAAGTGCTTGGTAAACCTATAGTCTTTCATGTGCCTAGTATTATAAAAATAGCTCTAAGTTATTTTGGAATTGAACTTCTTTTTAGTAGGATTATAGGGAGAAAGGAACTAGATGTCACTAAATATGTTCGGGTAACCAGAGAAAAGTTGATGGCTCTTTGGCTGAAGTCATATAGTAGAAAGCTTGGTAGCTTCAGGGTGACATGACGTGGTTTTTTATCCTTCAACACTAACTATGTCTTAAGCCTTAAACAAGTTTCTTAATCTTGCTTAAACCTCGTAGGGAAAACTGAGATACAATCATGACATCAAGATTTCCATGAGGATTAATGTGGTAACAAGGGATACCCTTAACATAGTGATCCTAAACCACAGGTACCAGCTGCTTCTTTCCTTCTCTTATTTTGTTTGTATTTTTTTTTCATAGTAAGTTACTAACAGATAAGCTACGGGTGAGCTATCATATGCCCACCATCAAATTTCCCTACTATCAAAGCTGATGGAATTTTTTTACAGCTTATGGAATGAAGGAAGAATTGTTAAATGAATGATTGAAGAATTAAGCTGTATTAACATACTATGATGAGGTTTACGTTTGAAAGCATGTCGATAATGCAGAATTTTAAAGCAAAAATAAAGGAGTTAAAGGGCAAAAAATAAAATGTGAAGTGGCATTAGCAATATTCCAGAAGGACATCTGGAGTGATTGGTTTGCTTCCTCTGGTCTGGGTGATTTACCAACATTGTTTAGCGTTTCTGTTTGCTTTCAGTTCTTCACCACCTCTAATCCTAACAACACTTAGGACAAACGAGAGATATCATCTTTTTAATAGCTTAGCAATTCGCTTGGTGTACACAAAGCCTAATGGAAAAGTGACTCTGATAAAACATTTTAGCAGAAAAATATCAATTATTTTACACAAATTATTTAGAAGATATTTTTATTTGAATGTCCTAGTGCAGAAGCAACATTTTAAAACATCTTACTATCTTGTAAGTAGGATTACACTGCCTCTATTTCTTGCCTGTTGTCATAAAGGTATCAAGACTTGAAGAGCTAATTTCATTATACATGGCTTTATGTTAATCTTGAGATTTTGCTCGAAGTATATTGAGATAACTTATAATATTAAGACATATAACAATGAAAAAGTGAAAAAGCCCATACAGGCAGCATAATTATTTGTTTCAGTTTCACATAAAGTAATTTCTGAGAATTTTAAAAGCCAATCATAAAATTAATTATTTTACATTGTTTAAATAAGTAAATATCACAAGGCTCGTCAATGCATTTTATTGTTCTGTTGATTAAC